>NW_007080489.1:2934-3237 GCF_000164805.1 Carlito syrichta | reverse complement strand
TGTGAATGGACTAAATGCACCACGGAAAAGACATAGAATGGCAAAATGGATAAAATATCACCAGGAAACAATATATTGCCTTCAAAAGACTCATCTCACTAGAAAGAACACTCACAGACTGAAAGTAAGAGGATAGGAAACAAATTTTCAGGCAAACGGAACAAAAAAGAAAAGAGGAGTCGCGACTTAATCTCAGACAAAATACCCTTTAAGCTATCAAAAATGTAAAAAGATACAGAAGGACACTACATAATGATAAAAGGTTCTATCCATCAACAAGAAATATCTATCCTAAACATATAT
>NW_007080489.1:1949-2914 GCF_000164805.1 Carlito syrichta | reverse complement strand
CCTGGAAACAAATGAAAATGAAGAAACATCTTACCAAAATCTCTGGGATGTCATGAAAGCTGTAGTAAGAGGGGAATTCATATCTCTACAAACGTACATGAAAAAAATGGAAGGATCACAAATTAACAACCTAACAAGTCACCTAAGGAAGCTGGAAAAGCAAGATCAACATAACCCTAACTTCAGCAGAAGAATCCAAATCACCAAAATAAAGCCCAAATCCAGGACATAGAAGACAAAAAGATAATACAAAAAATAAATGAAACAAAAAGCTGGTTATTTGAAAGGATAAGCAAGATTGATTGTCCCCTAGTTAGACTGACCAAGAAAAAAAGAGAAAAAACCCAAATAAACATAATCAGAAACACAAAAGATGAAGTCACATCTGACCCTAAAGAAATACAAAAGATCATTAGAGACTACTATGTACACTTATATGGTAAAAACCCTCGAACATCTAGGCATACGGGGAACGTACCTCAAAGTAGTAAAAGCCATCTATGAGAAACCCACAGCCAGCATACTCCTAAACAGACAAAAATTGGAACCATTTCCCCTGAAAACGGGAACAAGATGTCCACTCTCACCCCTCCTGTTCAATATAGTATTGGAAGTCCTGGCTAGAGCAATCAGAGAAGAGAAGGCGATCAGGGGTATCCAATAGGAAAAGAAGAAGTCAAGCTATCTCTCTTTGCAGATGACATGATTGTGTACCTTGAAAACCCAAGAGAATCTGTCAAAAGCCCCTTGCACTGATAAAGGACTTTGGCAAAGTCTCAGTGTACAAAATAAATGTGCAAAAGAGAATTGCATTTCTTTACACCAATAATAAACAAACAGAAACCCAAATCAAAAGCACAATCCCATTGACAGTTGCCACAAAAAAAAATGAAATACCTTGGCATCTTCCTAACCAGAGATGTGAAAGACATTTACAATGAAAACTACAAAACACTGCTCTGCTG
>NW_007080489.1:1514-1929 GCF_000164805.1 Carlito syrichta | reverse complement strand
GTAAACTCAAAAAAGATATTGACTCTAACACTATCATAACTGGGGACTTTAATACCCCACTCACAACCCTAGACAGATCATCAGGACAAGAAATCAGTAATAAGATACAGAACTTCAATGTGGCTCTTGACAAAATGGACTTAATTGATACCTACAGAACACTCCATCCAACGAGCACAGAATATACATTCTACTCATCACTGCATGGAATGTATTCTAAGATCAATCACATGCTTGGCCATAAATCAAGCATAAACAAATTTCAAAAGATTGAAATTTTGCCATGCACCATCTCGGGCCACAGTGGAATAAAAATAAACATTGACACCAACAAGTTTCCCCCCAAACCCACAACGACATGGACACTAAATAGCATGATGCTAAACAACTCCTGGGTCAATGATGAAATCAAAAC
>NW_007080489.1:0-1494 GCF_000164805.1 Carlito syrichta | reverse complement strand
GAGGTATCACAATACCAGACTTTAAACTTTACTATAAAGCTACAATAATAAAAACAACTTGGTACTGGTACAAGAACAGGCATATAGACCAAGGGAACAGAATCGACATTCCAGAAGCAAAACCCCAATTTCTCAAACAACTCATCTTCAACAAAGCCTCCACCACCCACTACTGGGGAGAGGAGAACCTATTCAGTAAATAGTGCTGGGAAAACTGACTGACCACATGCAGAAGATTCAAACAGGGCCCCTATCTATTCCCATACACAAAAATTAACTCTAAATGGATCAGAGACCTAAATTTAAAACTGCAAACCATAAGAACTTTAGAAAATGCAGGACACAACCTTATGGAAGTTGGAACTGGCATTCAATTCCTGAGGAAAATCCAAAATGCACGGGCCATAAGAGATAAGATAGACAAGCCAAAGAAACCATCAAGAGAGCAGGGAGACAGCCTAAAGACTGGGAAAAAGTATTTACCAACTCCATGTCTGACAAAGGCCTAACATCTAGGATCTACAAGGAACTCAAACATGCTGAAAAGAAAAAAACAAACAACCCCATTACAAAGTGGGCAAAAGATATGAACAGACACTTCTCAAACGAAGACATACGAATGGCAAACAGATCCATGAAGAAATGTTCAACCTCATTAGTCATTAAGAAGATGCAAACTAAAACTACACTGAGATACCACCTAACTCCAGTCAGAATGGCCATTATCAATAACTCAAAAAATAACAGATGCTGGAGAGGATGTGGTGAAAAGGGAACACTTGTACATTGTTGGTGGGAGTGTAAACTAGTGCAGCCTCTGTGGAAATCAGTGTGGTGATTCCTAAAAGCTCTAAAAATCAATCTTCCATATGACCCTGCAATCACCCTACTGGGAATATACCCTAAAGAATGAAATCACTCTATAAAAAAGATATCTGCACACGTATGTTTATCACAGCGTTGTTCACAATAGCAAGATCATAGAACCAACCATGCTGTCCATCAAAAGAGGACTGAATTTTTAAAATGTGCTACATATACACAATGGAATATTATACAGCCATAAAAAAGAACAAGATCATGAATTTCGCAGCAACCTGGATGGAATTGGAGTTTATAATACTAAGTGATCTCTCACAGAAACAGAGATCTGAGTATCACATATTCTCAATCATAAGTGGACCTTGAACAACTATCGTAATACTATAAGAAAAGGATTGACAGTGGGGGGAAACTATGGGGGGACAGGGAGGGTAAGGGAGGTGGGATTAACGGTAGTCGATAGCTGCCTGGGTATGAAGGGGCACACCTCAGCAACAAGGGTACCTGCACAATGCATATTTGTATACCAAACCCTTAACTGTACTCCACAATTTTAAAATTAAAAATATGTTCAACACCCAACATAGGTGTGCCAACTTTCATAAAGCAACTTCTAGGAAAACTAAAGAAAGATATTGACTCTAACACCATCATAACTGGGGACTTTAATAC
>NW_007080488.1:0-432 GCF_000164805.1 Carlito syrichta | reverse complement strand
TGTTTTTTCTAGTTCTGTGAAAAATGATGTTTTTTCATTGTATCTGTAGATTGCTTTGGGGTATGGTCATTTTAACCATATTGATTATTTTGATCGATAAGCATAGGATGTTTTTCCACTTGTTTCTGTTATCTATGATTTTTTTCATCAGTGTTTTGTAGTTTTCTTTGTAGAGATCTTTCACCTCCTTGGTTAAGTGTATTTCTAGGCTATTTATTTGTGGGTATTGTAAATGGAATTGAGCTCTTAGTTTGGTTCTTAGTTTGAGCATTATTGGTATATAGATATGCTACTAATTTTTGCACATTGATTTATATCCTGAAACTTTACTGAAGTCATTTATCTTGTCTTGAAATCTCTTAGAGGAACCCTTATTCCATTGTATGTACATACCACATTTTTTAAATCCAGTCCAGCTTCGATGGGCAACAC
>NW_007080487.1:0-432 GCF_000164805.1 Carlito syrichta | reverse complement strand
CTGAGGGGGTCCTGGGAACCCATGCGTGTGAAAGAATGCTATGAATGGGACAGCACCAGGTGCGCAGGCTGGAGTGGCATTCATTCATTTGCTCATTCAGTGGTGACCCCTTCCGCCCTACTTCCTGCCTGCCCTGGCACTGCAGTTCCAGTCATGAAAAAGGTCAGCACCTCAGGGTGCTGACAGTCTGGGGAGGGAGGCAGAGAGTGAGCAGGGAGGTAATGACCTGATACAATGGGAAGATGACAGCTGTGAAGAAACTCCAGGTGGGGAGATTGAGAAAAATGGGAAGGGGAGTCCCAGAGGACCCCAGGAGGAGATAGTTAAGACTGGAGGGGTGACGGGGAGAGAGAGGAAGCAGGGGAGAGAAATAGAGAAAGAGAGAGAGAGAGACAGAGAGAGAGAGAGAGAGAGAGAGAGAGAGAGAGAGAG
>NW_007080486.1:0-579 GCF_000164805.1 Carlito syrichta | reverse complement strand
CAGCACTTTGGGAGGCCAAGGCGAGTGGATTGCCTGAGCCCACGGGTTTGAGACCCACCCCAGAAACTTGGTAAGACATCATCTCCACAATAAATCAAAAATTAGCTGGGTGTGGTAGCGAGTGCCTGTAGTTCTGGCTACTTGGGAGACTGAGTTGGAAGGATCGCCAGAGCCCAGCAAATGGAGGCTGCGGTGGCTCGGAGCGTGCCACTACACTCCATTCTGCGACAGAGTGAGACTCCAACTTAAAAAAAAAAATTCTTTTCTTTTTCTGTTTCTTTCTTCTTTTGTTGTTTTCTGTTTTTGTGTGTATGTGAAGGATTGAGTGTTCATCTTATGATTTTTTTGTGGTTGCTGATTTTTGTTCTTCGGGATCTTTTTTATATTCATTTAAGTCAATAGATATGTGAGGGTTCAACCTGAATCCCTCCTCCCTTTTTTCCCCCTTTGGTCTTTCTGTTTTTCTTCTCTATTCACTTTGTGCTAGGCATGTGTGTGTGTGCTTAGTTTTCTTGGGGGTCTTTTTGTCGCTGACTGTTTTTTTTCTTTTTTTTTTTTTTTGAGTTGGAGTCTCACTCT
>NW_007080485.1:0-562 GCF_000164805.1 Carlito syrichta | reverse complement strand
TTTTTGATTTTTTGTAGAGATGAGGTCTTGCCAAGTTGCCCAGGCGGGTCTTGAACCCGCGGGCTCAGGCATTCCACTCACCTCAGCCTCACAAAGGCGCGGGATTACAGGCTGAGCCATCGAGTCTGGCTTGTCAAACCTTTCAGTACCACAAAGAAGAGGTGAAAGTCGACATCATTGCTTTCTTCCTGACTGCACAAGGAAAGCATTACATTTTTCAACATTAAATGACATTGGATATAGATTCTTCATAAATAACTATTCCTAATTTACTGAGAGTTAATTAGGAATAGATGTTGGATTTTGTCAAGTTTTCTGTACAACTGTTGAGAAGATCATGGTTTGGGGTTTTTAAATACTGTTAATGCAAAAAAATTGGACTGATTGGCCTACAGTAAGTCCTGCCCTCTCCAATTTTCTGGAAGACTGTGGAAAATTTGTATTTGGTTTTTCCTCCTTAAATGTATTTTAGAATCAAGCCGGGCTTGGTGGCTCAGCCTGTAATCCCAGCACTTTGGGAGGCTGAGGTGAGTGGATTGCCTGAGCCCGCGGGTTCAAGACC
>NW_007080484.1:0-433 GCF_000164805.1 Carlito syrichta | reverse complement strand
GGGTGTAGACGGGGAAATAATGAAGGATTTTCTCCAGCCCTTTCATTCCACAGATGAGGAAACCGAGCCCTGGAGCAGGAAGGGAACTTGCCCAAGGCCAGAAGGCAGAAGAGAGCCTGCATCAAATGAGTGGCACTCAGCCGCACTCCCTGGTTATTTCTCCAGCAGCTGCCTGTGTGCTCACGTCCACACACTGACCTGCCTGAGAGGGAAGCACTCCGAGTGGGGTGCACTGGAGCTCTGTGAGGGTGTGACAGGGGTGTGGAGAGAGGGTAGGCAGACAGAGGCCACTGGGAACACAAGTGCTAAGTAAGCAGAAGCCACCTTGATAGAATATCGCATTGTCATTGTTCAGGCTGGGAAGACTTCACCCGAACCAAGTCCCCGTTCTCTCCCTCTCTCTGTCTTTTTTTTTTTTTTTTTTTTTTTTTTT
>NW_007080483.1:0-672 GCF_000164805.1 Carlito syrichta | reverse complement strand
CACATGGTGTCTGGTTTAAAGCCAAAAAATGAGATTGGGTGGAAGAAATATCCTGGGTGAGGGATGTGTCCCTGGTCTTTCTTGATGGAAGTCCCTCATTGCCGAGTCTGAGGGTCGGCCTGCTTGGGGCACATTTCTCACCTTGGTGAGGAGAGTCGGTCAGGTGAGAACCCAGTCAGGGAACCTCAGGAACTCACGCACCAAAGGGGGGCAGCCATTGGGGAGGTTGTGGCTGGAAGTTACTGAGCATGAGTGATCCTCACATGTGGGGGGTGGCGGCAGCATACTGAGGGCAGAATGTTTGCAGGTGAATGGATTACTTTCTTTTTTTCTTTATTTCTTTCTCTTTCTTTCTTTCCTTTCCTCACTAGGTTGCTCAGGGTGATCTAAAGCTACACAACTTGGGTCATTCTCTCAGGATGGGATCCCAAACTGCTGTGAACACATGCTTTCCATTTGGTCCAAATCCTGGTCTTGCTGCCTTGTCTTGAACTCTGGGCTGGAGGCGATCCTTCTGCCGGGGACTGCCCTCAACTAAGGTCTTCTGGATTTTGCTTGGGGTCGAGTTGGGGGATTTCTATGGTGTCCAGACTGGTCTCCAGCTCTCGGTCTCTGCCCATCTTCCTGTCTGGGCCTCCCCAAAAGCTGAGGAGACAAGTGTGAGTCACCCGG
>NW_007080482.1:0-910 GCF_000164805.1 Carlito syrichta | reverse complement strand
GCCAACCTCGCCAGCTGACCCAATGAGCCCTCAATTGGGCCAGCCGACCTCACTGGCTGGACGCACGAGCCAATGAGCATGCCAGCTGACATCACAGGCTGACTGCACGAGCCAGCACGGGGGCCAGCCGACCTTTCTGGCTGGTGGCACGAGGCAGTGTGCAGGCCAGTCGACCTCACCGGTTGGCCACATGAGCCAGCGCGCGGGTCAGCCAACCTCACTGGCTGGCCGCACGAGACAGTGTGTGGGCCAGCCGACCTCATAAGCTTCCGACATGAGCCAGCACACAGGCCAGCCAACCTCACCAGCTGGCCCAACGGGCCAGCACCTGCGCCAGCTGACCTCACCGGCTGTCCCAACGAGCCAGCGCACAGGCCAGCCTACCTCGCCTGGTGACCCAACGATCCAACGTACAGACTAGCCGACCTCACTGGCTGACCCAACGAGCCAGCGCGCGGACCAGCCAGCCTCTCGGGTTAGCCACGCAGGCCAGCCAACCTCACCAGTTGGCCGCACGAGCCAGCGCGTGGGCCAGCCGACCTCACCAGCTGTCCACACAAGGCAGCGCATGGGTCAGCTGAGCTCATAACTCCCAATGAGCCAGCGCACATGCAAGCCTAAATCGCCGGCTGGCCCAACGAGCCAGCACACGGGTCAGCTGACCTCACTGGCTGGCCCAACGAGCCAGCACACGGAACAGCCAACCTCGCCAGCTGGCCCAATGACCCAGCGCATGGGACAGCCGACCTGGTCGGTTGACCCACGAGCCAGCGCGTGGACCAGCCGACCTCACTGGCTGACCCAACGAGCCAGCATGTGGGCCAGCTGACCTCATTGGCTGGCCACACGAGCCAGCGCACAGGTCAGCCGACCTCACAGGCTGGCCGCATGAACCAGGGCATGGGCCAGC
>NW_007080481.1:0-771 GCF_000164805.1 Carlito syrichta | reverse complement strand
CTTCACTCTCTCCTGCCCGCCCTGCGGCTGGAGTATCTTCCCCATCCTCACCCGGTGGAAGCGTGCGCCCTCCACCCCCCTCCCTCCCTCTATCCCAGCCTGTCTCCCTCCCAAAGCCGTTCCTCCCCTCCCACCCCGCATCTACTCCCATTCACACATGGCATCCTTTCAGAAATAGCAGTGGTAGGGCAGGGAGCCATGAATCCGAAGTGGAAGCAGCCTGCGCTCAGGGGCGGGCTTTCACCCGCCGAGGCTCTCAGGGATCGCTTGACGTCGCCCGTGGGGTCCCAGGAGATGGGGACAGAATCCCGGCCTGTTCTTGCCTCCCAGGACTGCTGGGAGGCCGAGGCGAGATGAGGAGCGTCCACACCACATCCGCAAAAGGCAGCTCCCGGAGACCGCCTAGCCGGCCATCCCTGGCGGGCGGGGACCAGAGGGCCCTGGTGTCTGGATCTGGGGTCTCCGGGTGCCACTGGTAGTCAGGTCTGATAAAGCCGGGTTGAACTCGGACCGCGGATCCGAGCCGCTCACCGCCACCCGCCCGCCCACGCGGAGGTGGGCGCTCGCCTCTCTCGCCCGCCGCAAGCCCAGCAAGCCCGCAGCACCCCGCTTTTGGAAGTGCCGCTCTCGGCCTGGCTTATTCCAAAAACAGCGGGTTCCTGGAGGGAGCCCAGGCGGTTGTCACGCTGCCCGGATGCCTCCCTGGGCACGTTTGACCAAGTCTGGGCTCTACCCCTGCTCGAAGGGAGTTGCCGGGAACCGAGCCCCTGG
>NW_007080480.1:0-906 GCF_000164805.1 Carlito syrichta | reverse complement strand
CTCCCCCCAGCCGCTGCCCCCTCCCTCACATGGAAGACAGACTCTCCTGGGGGGAGGTCCCCCGACACCGGAAGCCGCAGTCCTCCAGGTCTGGCTCTTGGAAGGAGAAGGGAAGGCAGGATCAGCCCGACGAGCGCTGCCTACTTCAGGGCCCCGCCCAGGGCACGGATCTCACCGTAGACCCCCTTCCCCAGGGCTCTGCAACCCCAGGCTGCCAGCTGAGGGCCCTGGCTTGGAAACCTGTTCCCCTGGAGGCAGAGTGTCGGTCTCCGCTCTCTCCCCCTTTCTCTAAGAAGAAAGGCTCCCCTTGCCTTGCTACCTTAAGATCCACATTCACACTTCTTGCCTGTGAGCTTAAGAGTTACAGAAAGTGTGTGTGTGAGGTAATTCCAGCACTTTGGGAGACAAGAAGATTGCCCGAGCCCAGAGGTTTGAGACCAGCCTGGGCAACTTGGCCAAACCTCAGCTCTACAATAAATAAAAAAATAAGCCAGGCGAGGTGGCACACGCCTGTGGTTCCAGCTACTTGGAAAGCTGACGCAGAAGGATCACCTGAGCCCAGCAGGTCCACCCTGGGGTGGTGGTGAGCGTGCCACTGCCCTCCAGCCTGGGCAACAGAGTGAGACTCTTGACTCAAAAAAAAAAAAAAAAAGTTACAGAAATTTGAGGTATACAGATCCAGGTTGAACTTGAATCTGACACTAACTTGCTGTGTGACCTTGCGTTCGTAAGCAGCCTCTCTGCAGCGACTGCCATCGGGATTAAAAGGTAACAAATGTGGTGTTTTACTCAAGGGTTTAGCTGGCAGGCATTAAGTCCTTAGGGATTATGAGAATTAGCTTTGTATAGGCGGGCTCGGTGGCTCAGCCTGTAATCCCATGCCTTTGGGAGGCTGAGGTGAGTGGA
>NW_007080479.1:0-607 GCF_000164805.1 Carlito syrichta | reverse complement strand
CTCACCTCAGCCTCCCAAAGGTGCGGGATTACAGGTTGAGCCACCGAGCCCGGCTTATTTTTTTTTTTTCTGAGTTGGAGTCTCACTCTGTAACCCAGGCTGGAGTGCAGTGGCACACTCACAGCTACCGCAGCCTAAACCTGCTGGTCTCGGGCGATCCTTCCGCCTCAGCCCTTCAAGGAGCCAGAACTCCAGGCATGCGCTACTTTGCCCAGTTTATTTTTTGAGTTATTGTAGAGTCAAGATCTCACCAAGTTGCCCAGGCTGGTCGGGAACCCCTGAGCTCAGGCAGTCCTCTCATCTTGGCCTCCCAAAGTGCTGGGATTACAGGCTTGAGCCACCGCGTCCGGCCCACTTCATTTTTTTGTAAGGTATTAAAAATGTCACATTGGGGCTGAGGTGAGTGGATTGCCTGAGCCCGCAGGTTCAAGACCTCCCTGGGCAACTTGGTGAGACCTCATCTCTACAATAAATTAAAAATTAGCCGTGCGTGGTAGCGCGCGCCTGTAGTTCCAGCTACTCGGAAGGCTGAGTCGGAAGGATCACCGGAGCCCAGCAGGTTGAGGCTGCGGTGGCCAGTAGTGGCCACTGCACTCCAGTCTGGGTG
>NW_007080478.1:0-618 GCF_000164805.1 Carlito syrichta | reverse complement strand
CCTAAAAGTTCTAAAAATTGACCTTTCATATGACCCCACAATCCCCCTACTGGGAATATATCCGGAAGAACTCAAATCACTCTATAAAAAAGATGCCTGCACATGCATGTTTATCATAGCATTGCTCACAATTGCAAGAACATGGAAGCAATCGTGCTGTCCATCAAAAGAAGACTGGATTTTTTAAAATGTGGTAAATATACACAATGGAATATTATGTAGCCATAAAGAAGAATAAAACCATAAACTTTGTAGCAACCTGGATGAACTTAGAGTCTATAATACTGAGTGATCTTTCACAGAAACAAAGAACTGAGTATCACATGCTCTCACTCATGAGTGGACCTTGAACAACTACCGTAATACCATAAAAAAGGAATGTCAGTGGGGGAAACTGCAGGGGCATTGGGGGGCTGGGAGGTGGGATTGGCAGTAGTGGGAAACTGCCTGGGGAAGGGGGTCACACCTCATCAACAAGGGTACCTGCACAGTGAATATTTGTATACCTGACCCTGAATTGTACCCTACAATTTTAAAATAAAAAATTTTTAAAAATAAAGTTGAAGCCGGGCTCAGTGGCTCAGCCTGTAATCCCGTGCCTTTGGGAGGCTGAGGTGA
>NW_007080477.1:0-461 GCF_000164805.1 Carlito syrichta | reverse complement strand
CTAGTCAGCTAGCTAGTTAAGTCAGCTAGCATACCAGCTAGTTACTTAGCTAACTAGTCGACTAGCAACTCGGCTAACTGGTCAGCAAACTAGTGGGCAAGCTCGCTTTCCAGCAGGTCAGCTAAATATTTGACTAGTTTACCTGCCAACCAGTCAGCAAACTAGTCGGCTTGCTCACCAGCCAACAGGTAAAATAATTTGTCGACTCACTCATAGGCCAAGTCAGCAAACTAGTCAGCTTGCTCACCAGCCAACTAGTTAAGTCCACTCACAGGTCGGCTCACTCACTGGTCAAATAGTTAAGGCAGCTCACGCATTTGCTTCACTCGTTGGCCGACTAGTAAAGTCGGCTCACTGGTTGGCTCACTCACTGGCTGACTAGTTAAGTCTGACCAGTCGGCTAACTCGCAAGTCGATTAAATTCAGCTGAACAGAAATCTCACATGCCGGCCAACTAGTTA
>NW_007080476.1:0-435 GCF_000164805.1 Carlito syrichta | reverse complement strand
TTAGCTAGCTGATGACCTAGCTGACTTAACGAGCTAGCTGACTAGCAAGCTAACTAGCTAGTTCACTAGCTAGCCACCTACCTGACTAGCTAGCCACCTACCAGACCAGCCTGCTAACGAGCCATTTTACCTTGCAAGGCACCTAGTTAGCCAGCTGTCTAACCAGCTGACTTAACTAGATAGCCATCTGGCTAGCCAACTGGCTTAACTAGCTATCTATCTAGTTAACCAGCTGGCTAGCCAAGTAACTTAACTCACTGACTTAACTAGCTATCTACCTAGGTAGCCAGTTGGCTAGCCACTTGAACTAATTAGCTGACTTAACCTGTTAACCAGCTAGGTAACCAGTTCACTCAACTAGCTGACTTAACTAGTTAGCCATCTGGCTAGCCAGCTGACTTAACTAGCTTACATCACTAGATAGACAGGTGGCTA
>NW_007080475.1:0-626 GCF_000164805.1 Carlito syrichta | reverse complement strand
GCTGGGCTCCAGTGATCCTTCCGCCTCAGCCTTCCAAGTAGCTGGAACTACAGGCGCGCGCTACCATGCCCGGCTCATTTTTGATTTATTGTAGAGATGTGGTCTTGCCAAGTTGCCCAGGCCGGTCTCGAACCTACGGACTCAGGCAATCCACTCACCTCAGCCTCCCAAAGCGCGGGATTACAGGCTGAGCCATGGAGCCCAACTATTTATACTTTTCATGTGCCAGACTCAGTGCCCGGCTTTTTACATACATGATCACATTCACTCTTCCAATAAATCCTATTAGACCCATTTTTCAGATGAGAGACTTAAGGTAGGGAAAGCCTTAGTAATTTCCCCAAGGCCAGAAAATAAGAGTAAATAGTAAGAGAAAATGATGGGGTGAAGATTTGGACTCAGGCAGTGTGACTCCTAAGCCAGAATTTGAGTCGGGTCTGAGCAACTCAAGGGCTGGCATACCTAATGGCCATGCACTCTACCTCAGGCACTCTTTTAATCTCATGATAATCTAGCTTTTTTTATTTTTATTTTTTTTGAGTTGGAGTCTCACTCTGTTGCCCAGGCTGGAGTGCAGTGGTATGCTCCCGGTCGCAGCCTCAACCTGCTGGGCTCCGGCGATCCTT
>NW_007080474.1:0-623 GCF_000164805.1 Carlito syrichta | reverse complement strand
GTCCCGCATTCCTCCCTCCCAAAGGAAGGCGTTGCGTCTCCCCCCGCCCCCGCCTTCCCCCTTTTTGCCGCCACCCTGGCGAGTGCAGGGTGTGTGCGCTCCTGGGTCGAGCTGGGAGCCGCCTGCTAGCTGGCGCCTCGTATTTTCCTTGGCAACCCGCTTCCCGGTCCCAACCTCGGCGGCTGCACCTCTGAAGACACGAGAGGGGGTACTTGGTTTGGGTATGCGCAGGGAAGAGGGGTGCTGGATGTTGGAGCTTGGCGCTGAGAGGCCCAGGTGTTTGGAAGTCAGGAAAGAGGACAGGGTAACCAGCAACTGATAAAGAGCCCTTGTTCTCACCTTCAGACCGGTCCCCTCCCCCCTCAGGGCAGCCCCAGGGGACTCCCCTCCCTAAGTTGGAAGGCATCGCTGTGTGGGGAGGGTCCCATGCCAGAGGCAGCCTTTCATTTTCTGGTGGTCCCAGCACCCCTCGCTCCAGGCTTTGGAGACCTGGTGCCAGAGAGTGTGAGCCGGCTGTCACCCAACTCGCGGCTCAGGCCAGGCTGATTCACCCAGTGACCAGAGTCACCGAGTGGGGAGAGGGAGAGAGAGAGAAAGACAGAGAGAGGCAGGGGGGGGGGGGG
>NW_007080473.1:1442-2748 GCF_000164805.1 Carlito syrichta | reverse complement strand
GTTAAGTTACTGGCTCCAGAGTTAATGGCAGTAGCAGAATCAAGATACAGACCCAGGAACTGTGGCCCTAGAGCCCAAGCTCTTTATCAGTGAACTATACTATCTTTCTCAGGATATGATTAAGTCCATTCCATAATTAAGCACCTGATTCCATAATCAAGTAACTGGGCACCAAGCATTCTACTAGAAACAAGCACTTATTCACACAAAACCACCACCAGAAAAAACTGCTCCACCCATGCTCAATCTGGCAATGCATGCTGAATATACCCCAGGATCCTACCTGCTAGCTAAATACTAAGACAAAAATCCAAATATCAAGCCCTTAAGAGTAAAGTCAAGAAACTGACACTTTTCTCAACTTTGATAGAAGATAGTGCTTCTGACATCTCCATCTTCTCCAACCCTCATGTGGATCCATGCCTAAAAGCCCAAGATTAGACACAAAACAAAACAAACAAGCTCTTAACAGATCACAGACCTATTTCCTGGGTAGGAAGATACAATAGACATTCAACAAGTCAGTCTATAAATTCCTATTCAGAATTTTGTACTTGCATTCAAGGAATAACTTATTCATTTAGATCAATACCCCAAAACAACCAACCAAAACAACCAACTCTTTCCTCTCTGTTCCATCACCTTTTAGAGGGTGGTAAAAATACTTACAGGCAAGCTGGAAGGTCTTGACTGAAGGCTCAGGTTCATATCTTCTTGCCCTCCCTTACTGGAGGTCATTGAGGGGGCTGAGGATGCTTGAGACCCAAATGAATCTTGAGATAGCTCCTAGAACAACAACAAAAAGCCCCAAAAGCAGTGAAGGTCTGGTATTGAAAAACCAGGCAAGCATACTTCATGGTTAAAGGGCTATGGGACTCTCATGCAGGGGAAGCTGGGTGCAAGAAATCAGCCCAGTTGCAAACAAAATTATCTGAGGGCAGAAAAATTCAAACTGTGACTCTTAAGAATGTCAACAACAGATGCTTTTCTTGAAAAGCACCTATAGAAAGCTTTTCTTGGCGTTAAATGCTAACACCTGGCTAACTTCAAGTTGAACTTACTAAGAAACAGGGCTGCCTGGCATGGTGGCTCACGCCTATAATCCCAGCACTTTGAGAGGTCGAGATGAGAGGCCCATGCCTGAGCCCATGGGTTCGAGATCAGCCTGGGCAACTTGGCAAGACCTTATCTCTACAATAAATCAAAACATTAGCTGGGTATGGTGATATGCGCCTGTAGTTCCAGCTACTTGGAAGGATCACCTGAGCCCAGCATGTCGAGGCTGTGGTGGTTATGAGTGTGCCAC
>NW_007080473.1:0-925 GCF_000164805.1 Carlito syrichta | reverse complement strand
GCAGGGCATGGTAGCGCACGCCTGTAGTTCAGGATACTGGAAGGGGTGAGGCAGAAGGATCCCCGGAGCCCAGCAGTTCGAGGTTGCGGTGGCCGGGAGCGGCCACTCCACTCCAGTCTGGGCGACAGAGTGAGACTCCAACTCAAAAAAAAAAAAAAAAAGCCGGGCTCGGTGGCTCACCCTGTAATCCCGCGCCTTTGGGAGGCTGAGGTGAGTGGATTGTCTGAGCCCACGGGTTCGAGACCCGCCTGGGGCAGCGAGACCTCATCTCTACAATAAATAAAAAAATCAGCCGGGCGTGGTAGTGCATGCCTGTAATTCCGGCTACTTGGAAGGCTGAGGATGAAGGATCGCCAGAGCCCAGCAGGTCAAGGCTGCGGTGGCTGAGAGTGGCCACTGCACTCCAGTCTGGGCGACAGAGTGAGACTTCAACTAAAAAAAAAAAAAAAAAAAAAGAATACTGCTTCCTTCCTTCAAAGATATCACTTTGAGATGAGATTATTAATTCCAACGATACTACCAATACACAAACTCTTTAGTGGACCTGTCATCAGTCAGTCATTTTTCCTCTTTTGGCCTTGTAAAGAATAAAGCCCAAATTGCTATTTTTAGGCTCTATTACCTATATCTGACATAGTTCCAAATGAATTTTTGCTATTTCCCAAAATGAAATCCAACCTCAAAAAATAAGATTTGCCAACACTGAGACTATTCTAAAGAATGTGATATCAGCTCTGATGGCAATTTCAAATGAAGGGATTCAAATATTTAGAGCAATAGCAGAATGGAATGGCAGCTGGAATTAATGTAGAGTATAGCCTCCCAAAGTGACTGTTTTGAAAAAACATCGGCCGGGCTCGGTGGCTCAGTCTATAATCCCAGCGCTTTGGGAGGCCGAGGTGAGTGGATTGCCTGAGCCCGCGGG
>NW_007080472.1:0-647 GCF_000164805.1 Carlito syrichta | reverse complement strand
AGCCACCGAGCCCGGCGTTTATTCTTACAGAAACCATGGCTCAGCGAGGCAAGGGGACTACTGTGATTCGACCTGCCTCTAGCCTCTCAGATTCATTGTTTCCTCTGTGCCAGCTCCTCTGACTTTATAGAGGTATAGTATTATGATATCTTGTTTGATATGATACTCTGTATCCATAACTCAATTTCTAGCATACTATGTTGTGGCGGTTTTTTAAAAAACTTATTTTTCTCATTAATGCTATGATGACTGTCTTGTTCAGGTCCCAAACCTTGAACTTGATAAGGCACCTACCTGACTTGCAATAGTTAATAAATAAGTAGTACATGAATCATCCAAGACCACTGACCAGTTAGTGACTAAACTAGGACTAAGAGCCTAGTTTTCCACCTTCCAGTTTAGTGTTTTTCTACAACCATTGAAAGTACTAGAGAGATATGGAGAAAATCATACATTTGGAGGCTGTGTCTTCTCACTTCTCTCTCAGGGTGAATGGATTCCAGTGGTATGATAAAGACAACTCAATCTGATTAGCTATTTATGCCTAGCTATAAGCTCCCACTTGGACTTCAGCTCTGTCTCTCCCCTGGGCTGAACCGCTTTGTGTTTGAGGCTCTTCATGAAGTGAGCTGGCCTCTATTTCACAT
>NW_007080471.1:0-438 GCF_000164805.1 Carlito syrichta | reverse complement strand
TGTCCCAGGTTCAGACAGAGATCTGCATGGGCCCGCCCAGCTCTGCTTAGCCTCCAACCTGAGACTCAAAGGTGATCTTCACTTCTTTATGGGGCCAACTTTCACTGGCCAGAGAGGAAATTTCAGGAGAGATCACTGAGAAATAGATGACCACCTTCATGCTAGACTAGGCATAGACACTTCTGATCTGATTGGGGGACATGACAGTAGCAACAGCAGCAGTAAATGAGCTGGGTGAGTCCAGATCTGATTCACTCTCCTCCCATAGCACTTCTCACATTTCCACTGGTTTGGTCATTATCTTGCCTGTTTCTGGAAATGTGGAATCTGATCCAAGCTAAGAGCAACCCATTCAGGCTACACCAAGGCAGAGGGAAGGGATCAGTGACTGGAGCCTGCTCCCTACTGTGGAGCAGCCAAACTCAGTAGCTGTGCTTG
>NW_007080470.1:36019-36447 GCF_000164805.1 Carlito syrichta | reverse complement strand
CCCCGAGCCCCGCGCCGCGCGCCCCACGACCCTCCCATGGCTTTGCCTTCCTCCCTGCGGCTGAGCCGATGATAAAATAAAACCTCCTATTGAGCGCTTACTGCATGCCAAGCAGCGTGCTGAGTTGGCGCCTGTGTTCGCAGCCTATTCCTCTTCGGGATTGTGAGGTGGGGCCCGGCCCTGTTATATGCCCGTTCTCCAGGCCAGGGGACCGAGGGTCGGGCGGCTGGAGGGTCTTGCCCCCCGCCTCGTGGCCAGAGTCTCCTGGGCTGGGAGTGGAACCCAGATCCTTCTGCGTGCCCCTGAGGCCCTCAGAGCCACAGCCACTTTCGCCAGCCTTGGGGGCCGACACACGGCCCTCTGGACGACCCCGCGCCCAGCTCCGGGCACAGCCAAGACCCCTCTCCCCATCCACACCCACTTCTTTC
>NW_007080470.1:33278-35070 GCF_000164805.1 Carlito syrichta | reverse complement strand
GACTCCTCCGGCCCCCTGGAGCCAGTCTCACCACCCTCAGCCCCAGGCCCCGGGCTCTGTCCAGCGAGGCTGGGCTCGGGGGCTGTCAGGCGTCGGTATGTCTCCGTCATGTGCTCAACCAGGGCTGTGCACGGCAGGCGGGGCAGCTCCTCCGGCAGCAACAGGAGCAGGTCAAGGACCACAGCCGACTCTAGTGACAGACGGAGGAAGAGGGGTGAGGGGAGAGCCGGGCCTGCTGCCTAAGACCCCCAAGCCCTCTGCCCCATACCCTCTCACCAGCTGCCGAGAGCTCAGGACTGGGGCCACTGCGGGAGGAGGAGGACAGGTACTTGTAGATCTTCTCAAAGTCCACAGTGAAGTCTCCGGCAGCGGAGGGGCCAGCCAGGGACCCGGAAGGTACCTCAGGGTCAGGACCAGGGGTCTCAGGGGCGGGGCCAGAAGCCTTGAGGGCGGGGCCAGAAGCCTCAAGGGCAGAGCCACGAGTCTCAGGGCCGGGGGCGGGGGTCTCCGGGGCGGGGTCCTCCTGTCTTCCAGGGACACTCAGGAGCAGCAGCTTCCCACGGGCTCGCGTGGGTTTGGGAGGCTTGGAGTGCAGGAGGCTGGCAGGTTCCGTGGCCGCGATGGTAAGTACCTGGCAGGCAGAGGGTTCGGGGAGGTAGGGGTGGCAGTCCTTCCACTCCCACCATGTAGAGTGGAGTCCATCTCTATCCTTTTACCAAATCCTCCCTGCCACCCCGAGACGGCAGCTCAGACAGGAGATGGCCTCAGAGCCAGAGATACTGAGACTCAGGGTGTACAGGGACGGGTTGGAGGTCACAGAGCCGGCAAGACGAAGGACCCACTACCCAGGTCCACCTTCTTTGGACTCATATGTATGACCCTGTCCCCTAGGACACGCCCAGCCTGCCCAGGGGATTGCTCTACCTGTGAGAAAGCTGCTGTCAGGGATTCCTCCAGAGGGCCTGTTATCTTCTCGGCCAGATCCATCCACACCTGAGTGAAGCCAAGAGGTACGTGGTCAGCCCAGGGATCAGCCCACAGGGTTCCCCACCCTGCTCCTCCTGGAGATGCCCTGAGAGGTTATCCCTTCGGTTCCCACCCAGCCTTGTTCTGCCCACCCGCCTCACCTCTATGGGGGCTGGGGTCTGGGCCGCCCGGCGCCTTGAACCTTGCGGGCCACCTGGATGTGACCGCTGAATGGCCTCCCGCACCACGCGGCCCTTGAGTTGCTTGAGGAAGACCCGGATCTGGGGAGGAGAGAGGCGGAGGCCCAGTGGGCCTTCTGTGAGCTCAGGGCTGCGGGAGAGAATCCAGAGTCCGCTGCCTTCCCTGCTCCAGGGCGGGCCACGGCGCCCTCGCCTCCCGCGAGCGAGCCCGGTGTGACGGGTCCCAGTGACTGCCAAGGCCTCAGAGTGGCCAGCCACCTCACGAAGACAGAAGGCCCAGGCCTGTTTGGCTGCTCCCCGCAGCCAGGGCTCACCCCTATGCTGTCCTCCCTCGTCTGCACTCCGCCCCATCTCACCACTCTCGCTCCGACCTCCTCGCGCCCGGTGCAACTGCCCCCCGAGTTCGCCCCGCCCCCAGTTTTGCCGTCGCCCCGCCCACGCCTTACTCCCAAGCTCGCCCCCCCGCCCGCCTCTCGCCCCGCCCCCGCCCCGCCCCCCCAGGCTCACCCACTCACACCCCATCCTCAGCCACACGTACGCCCCGCCCTCGTCCCCGCCCTCCCCCAACCTCACGCGCGTTTACGCCTCTGGCCCCGCCCCGGCCCGCGGCCCCGCCCCGGAGCTTC
>NW_007080470.1:30611-33173 GCF_000164805.1 Carlito syrichta | reverse complement strand
CGGCCCCGCCTCTCGCCGCGCTCCCGCTCCCGCTCCGGGACCCGCTCCTAACCTCGTCCTTGCTCCGGCTCGGCAGCTCCCGGGCCAGCTCGGCGGCGTCCGGCTCCGGCTGGCCTTGCCGTGCCTGCAGGAGGCGCAGTAGCTGCCGCTTCTCGCGGGCGTTCCAGGCCGTAGGGCCGGTCACCTCGTCCAGATAGCGCGCCGGGGCCGCTCGCCGCCGCTGCGGTGGCTTCATGCCGGCCAGGGGGACGGCGGCGCTCTGGGGCCGTTTCCGGGAGGGCGGGCCTACGGGGGCCGCTGAGGCCAGAAAACACCGCGCGAAGGCGGAAGCGGCTGGGGGCGTGGCTCCGCCTTCGCGGGCGAAAGAGATCAGCCGCTTTGGTCACACTGGGGAAACTGACGCAGCCCGCCCATAACGTGGGGCCGACGCCTCGGATCGCGTTCTCTCTCTCTGTTCCTGGTCTAAGTCACGAAACTCCTACCGCTGCCTCTCGCAGGGGAGTAGGTCCTGGCCTAAGGACGGCCGTCCCGTCGTGGCCTGGGGTCGGGTAGCTCTGGGCCTTAAGAGTGATTTAGCCTTGGCGAACCTGTTTCCTCGATTGCAAACTGGGGCTAGTGGTCCCCACTCTTGTCTACTTGTCTATGCGAAGGAGAGGGGAAGCTCAGGCAGGAGGTGTTGAAGGAGCTTTATTTTTTAATTAAAAAAAAATTTTTTTTTTTGAGTTGGAGTCTCACTCCGTCCTCCAGACTGGAGTGCAGTGGCACGCTCCCGGCCACGGCAGCCTCGACCTGCTGGTCTCCGGCCGTCCTCCCGCCTCAGACTTCCAAGTAGCTGGAACCACAGCCACGCACAGCCACGCCCGGCTAACTTTTTGATTTATTGTAGAGACGAGGCCTCACCAAGCCGCCCAGGCTGGTTTTGAACTCCTGGACTCAGGCAATCCTCTCGCCTTGTGCTGGGATCACAGAGATCACAGTGCTTTGCTGGCCCAAAATGCTGGGATCACTGCCGTCAGCCACCGCACCCGGCCTGAAGGTGCTTTCGACTAGACCCGATCAGTGAGGAGACTGGATCCAGGGCAAGGGTCTGGGCCATGGGAGTGGAACGCAGGGAAGGCCTGGCTTGGTGAACATGGCGAGAGGCAGATGGTAAACTCACACCCATCCACCCCCCTTTTTAGAGATGATTTCGCTCTGTTGCCCAGGCTGGAGTGCCGTGGTGCGATCATAGCTCACTGCAGCCTCGAACTCCTGGGCTCCAGCGATCTTCCCGCCTCAGCCTTCCCAAGCTTGAGACACCACACGAAGCTCAAAACGCCCTTTGGTCTCCCCCACCCGAGTGTGCACACGTGTATATGGACGTATGAGCTCCCGTCCCCGGACTCTAGTCAGGCCCTCTCAGCCCGAAATCCATCGCCCCACCACACTAGGCCTGGTCCCAGGCCCCTCCGTGAGCCACCCCTTCCTGTCCCCCACCCTGCACCTTGCCCATGTACGGCCTCCACCAGAACTCAGCGGTCAGTCTAGAGGTTTATTTTTGAACCCAGGTGGAGAGAGGAGGGGAGGAGAAAGGAACAGAAGCCGTGATCCTATCGAGTTCGAGGTCCAGGGCAGCGAATCGGTCTCGGTGGGCCTGGTCCCAAAGCTATGGCTGGGTGCATCTCCAGACCGTGTTGGGGGCGGGCCAACCCTGGGGAGGGGTGGCACAGGCTGAGTGAGGGATCGAACCCAGCCGACCACCCTTTCCCCAGCAGACCACCGGCCTATTCTACTAGTCATGCAGAGGTAAGAGGAGAACGCATAGTGCCTGTCCAAGGCTTGAGGTCCCCTGGCTCGACCCAGAGCCCGTGACCCACCTCGGGTGACTCACTGCCAGAGTAAAAATCCCAGCTTCCCCAAAGACTGTGACCTTTGACAAGTTACTTAATGGCAAAGGGCACCTCATTTTTCTCGTCTCCAAAATGATTTTTTTTTTTTGAGTAGGAGTCTCACTGTCACCCAGGCTGGAGGGCAGTGGCACGCTTATGGCCACCTCAGCCTCGACCTGCTGGGCTCAGGCGATCCTTCTGCCTCAGCCTTCCAAGTAGCTGGAACTACAGGCGCGCACCACCTTGCTCGGCAAATTTTTTGATTTATTGTAGAGACGAGGCCTGGCCAAGTTGTCCAGGCTGGTCTGGAACTCCTGGACTCAGGCAATCCTCTCGCCTCCACCTCCCCACGTGCTGCGATTACAGGTGTGAGCCACCACGCCCGGCTAATTTGTTGATTTATGGTCGAGATGACGTCTCGCCATGTTGCCCAGACTGGTCTCGAGCCCGTGGGCTCGGCCAATCCTCTTGCCTCCGCCTCCCAAAGTGCTGGCATCACGGGCGTGACTCGCCGCGCCCGGCCTAAAATGACGGCTATAATGGCATCTACCCGCAGGCTTTTACGAGGATTGCATTTGCTCGTGCAAAACATTCAGAACCGTGCCCGGCACAGAACACGCGCTGCGAAGAGTCGCCGTCACCACCCCGTCCTCCGGCTCCCCCACCTCCGTACCTCTCTGCCTCACTGAGGCCT
>NW_007080470.1:29216-29771 GCF_000164805.1 Carlito syrichta | reverse complement strand
TTCGGGACCAGGCCCCTGGGACCGATCGGGCTCCCAAGGGTCTCCGGAGTCCAGCTCTTCTCCTAGCCAGATGGCCGCCATCGCACCTCTGGGAATCCGGCCCCTGCGTTGGGTCCCCTGAGCCCAGCCCCTAAGTATACGAGTGGCCAGCCACCCAACCGGGCGACCCCCCCCCATCCCAGTCCCTCGAGGCGCTTCCAGGATCCGGCGCGCTCAGCATCTGGCCTGGGAAGCCCAACGTCAGGTACTCAGGGCTGTGGACCCTTAGTGGCCTTCTGCCTCCAAGTCTGCTAGCCTGGAGGGATCCCAGAGCTGTCCACGAGGGAACCCAGTGTCCACTCTGTCCCTGGAGGAGCTCTTGCGCGGAGCCCCGCGGGCTGAGGGGGTCCCTGCGCCCAGCCGCAGCCTGAGACCCAGTGTCTACCCGGCCCCAAGGGACCCAGGCCCCAAGGCGTCCAAACCCCGAGGGCGTCCCCTGTCCGCTGCCAGGGACGCGTGTGCCCAGCCCTCGAGAGGCCGCGGCGCCGGGATTCCCGGCTCTGCGCTCTCGCACCC
>NW_007080470.1:23680-29032 GCF_000164805.1 Carlito syrichta | reverse complement strand
GGTCGCACCCCCTGGGGCCTGGGGCCCGGGGCCGGCGCAGTCGCGCGGCTGAGCCGGGCGCAACGCCGCGCGCCCCTTGGCGAGGGGAGGTGGAAAGCCCTGGGGCGCCGGGGGACGGGCCGAGGAGCCGCTGGGCAAACGCGGAGCTCCCCCTTCCGCAGGCCGCTCCGCTTTCTACGGTGAGGCGGGCGTTGCCGTCACCAGGGGACAGAGGCAGGGAGGTGCGCAGACAGCCCGGTCTGACCAGGACCGGAGACTTATCCGTCTGTCCGGGGCCCACACTCCCAGGCTGAGGGCCCTCGCAGCCAAGGTGGGGGTCTCCAGCCCCCTCCCCCACCCAGGAGCCCTCCCTCTGCGCCTGCCTTCCGGCGGACCCAGCTGGGGTCTTGTGCGACAACAGATGACCTCAGACACTCGGCTCACCCCCCACCTGTTTCTGGGGAGAATCTGCACAGACCATGCCCTCCCACAGCTCTGGCCTCAGTGGCTGCTGGGGACTTGGAGGAAATTGGGACTCGAGGACCTGGAGGCAGAGTGGGGGACACAGGGGGTCCTCAGCCACACCTGCGCCCCCAGGGTTGAGAGCTCAAACCGAGACAGCCCACCACAAGGATGGGAGCATGACCAGCCTGGCGTCCCCTAGCCCGTACATACCAGATGGCCAGCTGGGCACGACGGCAGTCCCCAGGAGCGGGGCCAGCAGCAGGAGTGCGGTGCCCAGCATGCTGGACCGGCCGAGGTCAGCGTGTTCAGGGCCAGGGCAGAGGCGCCGGGCTGGCTGCACCCAGGCCTGGCAGGTGGGCAGGTGGCCGTGTCCTTGGCTGGGTAGTCACCCGGGAGGCAGGGAGCGGGGGTGGCAGACCCAGGGGCTGACATCAGAGCCGGCACCCAAGGCCTGCTGGGGATTAAGGGCTCCTCTCCTACCCGACCAACCTGTAGCTACTGGGGGTAGGAGGTCCCTCACATTTGCCGCTTGACACTGAGCGAGTCACCACAAACACTTGGCTCCCAGCTCCCACCTTGCCTCAGTTTCCCCTCGATGCAGAGGCCTCATCCACCAGAACAGCCCCCCTCCCTCAGCCACTACCCACCACTCCCTGCCAGGTACCGCCAGGCTCACGACACACCAGGGCTCGGAAGAAAAGGGAGGGGTTTATTCTCAAGCATCTAAGGATTTACAAACGAGGGTGCTTTGTTTTAAAAAGGGACAGGGCAATACTGGTGGCCTGAGAAGAGGTCTGTGGCCGGTGGGCTGGGCCAGACCACCCCAGGCCCCTGCCTGCCCGATCCGCCCTCTGCCTGGTCCAGAGGGATGGCTGGTGAAGGCAGGGAGGTCTTGGGAGAGGCAGGGAGGTCAGAGGCTCCCCAGGGCTCCCACGTAACACTGAAGGGAGGGGGCGGGTGGACACACACTCACAAAACAGGAAATCGAGTTAAATAAAAATAAAACCGGGCAGCCCGGCCTGGGCCTGCGCTGGCCCTGGGACCAGCCGGGTGGCCGTCCCGCTCCCAGCCCCTCGCAGAGGATGAGGGCAAGGCAGCCTTCCCCCCAGGCAGAGAGAAGGCGACTCCTATGACTCTTTACACATGCGGCATTTGTGAATATAATGACAAGAGTCGACGTAAGTCAAGAGGACAGAGTGGCGCCTAAGCCTAGTCGCTTCAGCTGCATCCAGCGAGGTTCCTCACCTTTGGTGTTGCTTGGTTTCTGTCTGTGGTTTTACGGGTTTTTTTCTTCTTTTTTCGTTTAATTTTGTTTCACTTGTCTGCTTGATTTGCATGCATCATCCCACAAAAAGGACACACCCCCTCCTGCTCTGGCCACCGCAGCAGGCTCTTGGGGGCACTGTGGCCGGGCCCCTGGGTGGACACTTGGTCCTTCCTTGACCCAGGCCTCAAGGCGGGCTGGGGGCTGGCCTGTGGGCACGATGGGGACGACCGCCTTGCACTCCCACCCTTGGCCTGGCTCCCACCCCACTGGAGCCTGTCACACGTCCTCAAACCCCCATGTCCACTCCCTTCGCCCTCAGCCCCTGACTCCCTCCGGACACCCTTGCCGGGCCCCACGGTCCCCCTCCTGTCGCCAATTCCCTTTGGCCGCCTGCTCTCCGCCACACCCCGTGCCCCTTCCCTGAAGGCCATCTTGTGTGGCCACGGCCCCTCAGGCCCCCTCCATACCCCCTGAGGTCTTCCACTCACCCCCAAGCTGTGGCCCCCAGCCAGTCTCCAATGCCCATGGGTGGATGGGGCCCCACCAAAAGCAGCTCAACGTGACTTTGGTAAAGTTTCTGAAGGTACCGACAAACCCCATGAGAACAAGCTCTCCTCCACCCCCCACCCCCCAAACACCCCACCAAGTACAATAAAATACAATAAACTCCAAAAAGGACCCCCTGAGATCAAAGAGAGAGAGAGAGAGGGAGAGAGACACAGAGAGAGACACACACACGCCAGCCCCGTCAGCCACAAAGCCTTTCCGGGGGCCACTGACTCATTGCTCCACAGAGACCTAAGTGGACCCGAGGGGTCCTGCCGGGGGTGGCTGGGCCCAGACTTGGGCCAGGAGAGAGGCAGAGGCAAGGAGGTGATGGGAGAGCCAGACAGGGACAGAGGTAGAGGGGGTGACAGAGGGAGACGGAGAAGGAACAGGTTCCTGGGGAGCGGCGGAGAGCCAGCACGCTGGGGGCGTGGGGGTCGGGACTCGGGGGCTCTCTCCCGGGCCCTGGGGGCCGTCCCAGCCCAGAGGTTATGACTGAATAAATAGCGAGTCTGCTCGCGGCCTGCTGTCTTCCGTTCACAGTGTCTGTCGGGGGGACACGTGGCCGGCTGACCCCGGGGCGGGAAGGGCTGGGGCCTGGCGGGCCCGGGGGCGGGTGGGCACCCCACACTTTCTGTCCTCAGCCCTTGGTGGCTGTCCAGGTCCCAGGTCTCCCCTGGCGGGCAGCTGGGCAGCGGGTAGGGAGGGGGCCTGTGGCCGTGCCCCTGGCCCCCTGCGGGGCTGGCCCCGCCTCAAGGCTACCTGAAGAAGGGCAGGTGGTGCTGGCTCTGAACCCCACTCGTCCGCGGCGACTCGGTCTTCGCCATGACATCCTTGAACCAGGACGCCACGTCCACCTCGAGCGTCTCGTAGCGCTTGATGAAGCTGTGTTCCTGCCGGGCGAGGGGGCTGCTTAGGAGGGGTCTTCCCTCCAGGGGACAGGAAGGGGGCGGGCACAGGGAGGGCCGGCCCAAATACTCACAAGTAGCTTATTATACTTTGGTCTCTTCCTGTGATCTTTAGTAAGGCTGGAGGACGAGGAGGGAGAAAAGTGAGGGCTGGGAGGGGACGGCTGCTCCCTTGCTGAGCCCTGCCCTGGACCCAGGGGTCTCCAAAGTCGGGGGGGCAGCGGCTGTGGAAGTTCCCAGGCCCCAGCTCACAGCTGTGACCTGCCCAGCAGCACGTCCCCTGCTGGCCCTGCGTGGCTGGCTTGGGGGGCCAAAACTGGCCAAGGCCCCCAAGAGGTGAGAGGGCCCCCCGGGAGACAGACACGAACCTTCCGCATACACAGCTCTGAGCTCACACCCTCCCGTGGCCACCTTGCCAGATGCCCACAGCTGTCCCCTCAGACCAGGCCCAAGCCCACCTTCGTGGTCCCAGGGCATGGGTTCCAGCTCCCACCTGCAGCCCTGGCCTTGAGCCTGCTCACAGCTGCCCCACCCACCGCAGGGTGTTCCCCGCCGAGCTTCCCTCCTTCCCGACCCGCCCCAGTGGAGGGGAGGTTCTCACCAGTCTTTGACAAAGGACTGGAAGTCCCCCGAGAAACCCATGTGCCCAGGCAGGAGTGGGGGCTCTTCCTGTAGGACTTTGGTGAGGACCTCAAAGTCGGTCTTGCAGTTCTTGTAGGGAAACTGTCCCGTCGCCAGCTCCACCTGGGAGGGAGACCGGCAGGGCTGGACTGGCCGAGATGGGTCCGTGCCCGCCCTCCATGCCCCAGAAGCCCTTGTGCCCAGGCTGAGGACAGGGCAGGCCCCAACTCACCAGCGAGATGCCCAGGCTCCACACGTCAGCCCGGATGTCGTAGTCAGGCTTGGTGGGGTCCGGGGGGTCGATGCGCTCGGGCTGGGGGGAGGAAAGGGGAGGCTGTACCCCGAGGCCGGGACAGCCTTTCCACCCCCACCCCACAGGCTGGGCTCCCGCTCACCGCCATGTAGGCGGCGCAGCCGGCACTCCGCGTCTTGGCCTTGGAGTCCACCAGGCGGCCGCTGATGCCGAAGTCGCAGAGCTTGATCTGGCCCCGCTCGTCCAGCAGGATGTTGGAGGGCTTCACGTCGCGGTGGATGACGCCGTGCTTCTCCTTCAGGTAGTACAGCGCCTTCACGATCTGCAAGGGCATGGAGGGGGCTGTGACACGGAGGACGGGCCTGGGGCCGCCTGCCCGCCACCAGCCCCTGACACGCCACTCACCGCCACCGTCATCTTGCCCAGGATGCGCTCAGGGATGGGGCCTTGCATTCGCTTCTTCAGCTTCTCAGCACAGGTGCCCATGAGCTCCATGGCGATGAAGACGTCCGTCTGCGGGGCACAGTGAGGCTTGGGGGGCCACGCTGAAGTTGGGCGTGGGGGCGGCAACACCGGGGCTTGGGGGAGGACACGTCGCTTGGGGCCGCCTCTGGCTCACCTACCCCGCTCTTTCGGGCTCCGGTCTGAGAAGGGGGAAGGGGGTGGGAGGAGGCGGTGGCGACTCACGTTGGTGATGAAGGTCCCGAAGCACTGCACGATGTAGGGACAGTCGTGGCTCTTGAGCACCACGTCCAGGTCCATGAGGATGCGCTTGTTCTCCTCCTTGTTCCCCGAGCGCCGCATTTGCTGCGGGGCAGAGATGGGGGAGCCTGAGCCCTGGGGCCGGGGTGTGCGGCCCAGCCTGGGGGGCGGGGCCCCGAGGCTCACCTTGACGGCGATGATGTGGCCTGTCTTCCGGAAGCGCATCTTCCACACCTGGCCGCAGGTGCCGCTGCCCATCTCGCCCAGGTTCTCCAGGTCGTTGATTTCTGCCTGGTAGCGCTGGGGGGAGAGCAAAGGCTGGAGGGTCCTGGGGCCCCTGCTGCACCCCGGGGATGGGTCCACCCAGCTGCGCGTCCTCCCGCCCCACGACCAGGTAACAAGGGAAGACTGGTACCTGGCCCCCGATGGTCAGGTAGCCCGTCTGCTTCATGATCTCCTGCAGCTTCTGGTCGATCTCAATGCTGCGGGGACAGGGAATGGGTACCGGTAGGCGGTGCCCTGACCAACCTGAGGCCACCCCAGAAACCCCACCCAATGTGGCCACTTTCCTCCTGGACCCCCACCCCGTTCCCCACCAGCCGGCCATCAGG
>NW_007080470.1:19008-23571 GCF_000164805.1 Carlito syrichta | reverse complement strand
CAGGGTTGATGGGAGCCCCAGCATGTGGCGGGGCCGGGCGGGGGGTGTGGGGTGTTGCGGGGAGCTCTCTGAGGACGGCGAGCGGCTACCCCCATCGTTGGCCAGCGGGAGCTGCAGGGCTGGGGGAATGAGAACCAGCGGCGGGAGGGGGTCAGCACCCAGCTGGCCTCAGTTCTGGCTCTGGCACTCTGGGAAGGGGTAGGGGGCCCTCACCTTCCCCACCCGGGCGTCCCCAGCTTAGGCCAGCACAGCCCCTGCCCTGCAGGGCTGGAGGAGCTGAGCTCTCCCTCCCCAACCCCAGCGGTGCTCAGGGTGTCGCTTCCCACCCCCAACCTGGAAGGTGCTGGCAGGAAGGGGACAGGCCCCAAGTCTACACTGACACAGAAATGAGATGGTGTCCCATGGCCAGGCAGCCTCCCTGTGTCCTTTTCCTCCCCATCTCTGCCAGGAAGTGTGCTAGGAGCTGCAGTGTCCACAGGCTGGACCACGAGAGGTCAGCATGCCCGCCAGGATCAGCCTGAGCGCCAGCCCTGCTGGCAGCACTGAACTTGGCCCCCAAACGAGAGTGAGGCAGGCTATCCCAGCGAGACGGCTGGTACGAGACCCCATGTTCTGTTCAGGGTCACAGAAGGCCCCCTTGGGCCAGTGGGCCCATCTGGGCGCCCCTCAGCCTGGCCTGCAGGGCTAGGGCCAACTGGGGTGGAGACAGGACCCAGGCTGGGCCTGCGTCCTCCAGGGGGGCTGGGTGGCACACCCCTGCGGGGGCTGGCAGAAACGGACAGGGGTGGTGCTGGGCCAGGCGGGGGCTTGGTTCTTTCTAGCAGCCTGCATGCGGACAGCTAGGGCATGCTACAGCAGGCGGGCAGGCAGTGGGCAGGCAGCGGGCACCCCAGGACGGGCAGGTGGCGTTAGGGGGCGGGAGGGCAAGAGACAGACAGACAGACAGGAGCCAAGACTCAGGGCCCAGCTGCCCAGAGGAGGCGCTGCAGAGACGGGTCAGAGAGGGGCTTGGGACAGAAGAACAGGTCCCCGAGGAGCTGGGGTCTCCCTGGCTGTGCTGGCCACGAGGTGAGGGAGCCGAGCCTGGGGGACCAGCGGGCCCTGGGAACTTCTCGCACTCAGGTGTCTGGCCCCTGGAAGGGCAACAGCTCGCTCGCCGAAGGGCACTGGCTCCAAGCACCGTCCAGGGCGCCCCTGCCTGTGAGGCCTGGGGCCTGCCCTCTCCCACAGTCCTCAGTGGTCACCCCCTCCCACTCTTGACTCCTTCTGCTTCCTCCCGCTGCTGCCCACAGCTCTGCAGGCTCCAGGAACCCAGGCCCAGTGACTACCAGGGGAGCGAACCCAACACCAGCCGCCGGCAGCCGGGCCCTTTCCTTGCCCTGCTGGCCCTGGACCCCACTGCAGCCAGGGGAGAGGCAGGTACAGGCCCCTAGCCTGCAGTTCCAGAAGGGGCGCCGTTCCTGCGAGGGGCTGGCAAGAGCAGGGAAGGGATCTGAGGACCAGGGGCATCCTATCCCGCTGCCGCCACACCGCCTGCCTGCTTCATGAGGGCCTCTGCTCTGCCCGTGGCCCGGATCACAGTCCCAATCCCTCCCTGGCTCCGGAGGGCCTTGTGATCCCCCACGCCCGCCCCAACACCTCTTCACCCGGAATCTCTGGAGACACTGACCAGTACCCCCCCCATTCCTGCACTCCACTGGAAGCTCATGGAGGGGGCGGGATCACACCCTGGCCTCCAAACCTCCCTTGGCGTCCTACGGGCCTCTCCCCGCCACAGTCCACCAGGCCTTTTGAGGCTGCCCTGGAGCCTGGGATGGGAAGGAGGCTGCCAGCCCACACACTGGAGCAGGGTGAGATGGGAGGTGAGGGCTCAGGTCGAGGAGAGAGGAGACACACAGAGGCCCGAGAACACAGGTCACAGAGGTGGTGACAGGCCACATGGCAGGTCGGAGGGCAGAGGGAGAGCAAGAGGGTGAGAGGGTAGGGTGGGGGGGAGGAGGGAGGGGCAGGGGGAGAGGGAGAGAGAGAGAGAGAAAGATTAGGAGAGATGATGAGACAGTGAGAGAGGCCTGGAGGGCACACACCGCCGACAGGAGCCACACACGTGAGGCCGCCGGCCCACATGCAGCACACACATGCACGTGCACACACAGACACACAGGGCAGGACACAGACCTCCCCACACATGCAGCCGGGGCAGAGCCCTCTGGTCCATTTGACATGGACACACACACACACACACACACAGCAACCTAGCCACACGTACATACCACCACCCACAGGGCCAGACCCCCACCCGCTCTCTCTCAGTGCAGGCGCAGCCCGACTTCCCACCATGGCTGCTCCCAACCACGCTGGTGCCTGTGCTCAGGGCCTGGCTGGGCTGTCTCCTCTCCCCCCACCTCCTATGTCCTCCGAGACTGCTGAAACCTCACCTTCTCCAGAGGCTTCCTGGACTGGCCCCTGCAGAGTCCCTCACCCTGCTAGAATGTTCTCCCTCAGGAACACTCTCCCTGTCCACAGCTGCCCCCACCCCTCCAACCCGCTGCAGCCTCAGCTCCACAAGAAGGGCTTGGTGCCTCTTGATCGCTGCTAGGTCCCCGGGACCCAGGACAGGTGCGGCACCTGGAGGGGCGCTACGCGTTCATGTGATTGTTGAGAGGCTCAGAGAGGCACATCCACCCGCCTGGCACAACTTTCTCTCTCACTTATACATACATGCGTGCCCCCTCGGCAGGCCACGGACTCCCCTCAGAGGGGAACCCATTCCTCCTACAGGGAGTCCAAATCTGAGTGGAAGGGGGAGGAGGAGGAGGAGGAAAAGGAGGGGAGAGCAGAGAGGAGGCCAGGCTGGGCCGACGCTGGCTGTGTGGAGGGAGAGAGTGAGAGAAGACACAACACACGCAGAGCATGGAGGGGTTGGCATTCTGCGGCCTGGGCAGCGGTTAGGTCAATGGTGCGGAAGTCCAAGCGGTGATGATAAAAAGGCTGGTACCTGCTCGTTGGGACGGGGCAGGAGCAGGGCTTAGAGTGATCACAATAACTGGATGGGGAAAAGGAAGAAAAAAAACAACACCACGATAAATCACAACAGAAATGACCGATTTGTCCAAAAGAAAAGAAATAAAATCATAACGAGGAGGAGGGGGAGGCACGAGGCACCAAACTGCAGAGATGGGGAGAAACCGGCAGAGATGGGAGGATGGGGAAGATGGGATGGAGCTGACAAAGACAGATGCCAGGAGGGTGCTCCTCGGGGGGCCTGCTTGCCATGGGCCTCACTCTGCAGGGGGACAGCCATCCCTCATGGCATCCAGGGCCCATACAAAACCCTGTCTCATCCACACAGGGGCCAGGGAGGACGGCCCTCCAAGACCCCACGGGGACCCTCTATGTCTTGGCCAGGCTTCCTGCCCCAGGCGGGATCCAACACCAGAATCTCCACCTCCGGGATTTCTCTGGATCCCCAAGAGACTCCCCAGGCGGGGAGGAACCCATGATGATCCAGGTCAGAAGAGGAAGGAATGGGGGCTATCAGGCCGCAAAGGTCAGGCCGGGTGACCAGGGAGTGGCTAGGGTACCCAGATACAAGGGGTGCCTTCCCTCTCCTATCAAGGTGACCCCACAGGGCTACATAAACAGTCAACAGAGTCACAGAAAAGATCACAGGGGAATGTAATTCACAGGCTCTGTGGGGAAAGGGAAAATCTGATTCCCTCCAGCTGAAAAGTTTGAGAGTCAGGGTTGCATGGGATACAGTGAGGAGTCTACATGTGGTCAGGCCAGATGTGTGTGGGGTGGGGAGAATAAGCTTTATCCAAGATGCCAAGATGTCAGGAAGACACAGTGGGATGGATCAGAAAAGAAGTGTATGTGTGCTTGGGGCGCACAGATATAATCAGACTGGCCTCAGGTGTCCCCTGGCCAGGTGGATGTGGATGTGAGGGTAAGGGGAACAGTCACTTGAGCCCAGGTGACAGTCCCCGGGCTGGGGTTTGGGTTATGTATTTCTGCAGAGGTTAGCCACACTGGCCAAGATGGTGGTACTGAAACTAGTCACATGGGTTTGAAGGGGCCTGGTGTATGTGGGAGAGGAACTGCTGTACCCAGTGACAAAGTTGTCCCCTGCTGGAAGAAGGGACCACTGGACACAAGGAGAGCAAGCGGGAGAAGGCTCAGATCGTGGGTGGTGGGGGGGTACAAGTGGTCAAGTGACCTCAGGTGTCCCCAGGCCAGGTGTGTGTGCCTGCGTGTGAGTGGATCGTCCGCCGAACCAGGATGACCAGCTCCCAGGCCGGGGGAGGAGGACTCTTGACAGTCACTGAGATGACGGGAGGGGAAGCATCCGGTCAGGAAGAATGTGTCTGTGTTTGCGGGGCGACCCGAATGTGGTCACGATCGCGTGGAGTAGGGAAAGACCGGCTCAGCGTCAACGACAGAGGCTCCGAGGATCACAGCGAGGGGGGCGGGTCGTCAGGTGGGGACCCGGGAACTAGGCTCTCAGCCTCGAAGGTGCGACACCCCGGCCAGGGGAGGGGCCGCCCTGGAGCTCGCCGGTCCCAC
>NW_007080470.1:8525-18661 GCF_000164805.1 Carlito syrichta | reverse complement strand
CAGTCCGGCAGACAAACACCGCACTGCGCCTGCGCTCGGATGACCCCGCCGAGCCGCCGTCTCGCCCCACATGGCGCATGCCCGCGGCGCGCACCCGCCCTTCCCCGCGTGCGAAACTCCGCGCGTGCGTGCTTCGTCCCAGCCGGAGGGATGACGCCACCTAGAGCTCGCGGCTGGCAACGTGCGACCTTCGCCCCACCACAGAACCGTGATGCGCATGCGCAAGTTCCCGAGCGCGCCGGAGAGAGGCGCTGCGTGAAAACCCACCGTTCTTTAGCGAGCGGTGGGCGGGGAAAGCCGCGCGCATGCGTAGAGGAACGACACGTTCGCGTGCGAGGCTAGAGCCTTATTTCTCTGCGCATGCGCGTTCCTGGCGCCTCTTTCCTTTGCAGCCGTCACCCCTGGTTCCCTCGGCGATGCATCTTCGGCCTCCCCTTCGCTCTTCCTGGTCCAGCCTTTTCTGGCAGCCGCTTCGTCTCATAATCACCTCTGACAGTGCTTCATTAGGATTCCTATAATGCTTAATTGCCGCCTGGTCTCCCGCTGGCAGCGCGGTACCGCCTCCTCACCATAATTAGTCTCCGTGGGGACCCCTTTCCATCTTAGTCAGTCCCTGTCCAGCAAGCCGAGGCCAGGCTGGAGAGGAGGGCCCTGAGAACCCAGCGGCGTGATCCCTGACCTCAGCGCGGGGCCAAGGTCAAGGCCAGACTTCCTGGCCAGACCCGAGTGGGACCTCAAGGCACCCTCTCATCTGTCCGGTTCCTGGAATGTGAGCCCAGCTCCTAGAATGCAGAACTTCAAGGTGAAGAAGAGCCCTGGGGTTCGGCACCTGTGTGCAGCCTCCGGCAGCCTAAGCCACTCCTTTAAATGGTCTGAAGGGTGCTGGGGAAATGCCCCATCTGGAACCCGGGGTCCCTGAGAGCTGCTGTCTGCTCTTAGGTCCCAGAAAGAGGCTCCAATTTTGCAGAGACTCCTGGGAAGCGGTCAGGGTCAGGCAGACTGTGCCAAGTGCCCTGCCAGCGCGGGAACACTTTGGAATGCGGGATGTATGTCCAGGGCTTATTAGGACTCCACCTTGTCGGTGGAGCAGACACAGAAGTATAGCATTAAGAGGGTAAAAGGAAAGGTGGAGGAATAGGAATTCTCCAGACAAAAGCTGGGTGAATGATGCCATGGAATTTCTCATGATAAGCCAGGGTCCCTAACTTCACCTCTTCTGGGTGGCCTTGCTCGAAGGACAAGAGAACATATCCTTGATCCTGGCCCAGAGGTGTCACTTGGCCCCAAGAAATAGAAGGTTTAGACAACAACAGGAGCAGACATGAAATCGGAATTATAGTTCTCATGATTAGAATTTATTAAGCACCCACTGACACATACTCCCTCACACAGGGAATATTCAAAAGATAAAAGTCCCTGCCTGTCCTCAGAAAAATGTGGCCTCCAGTGCAGGTGTTCTTAACTCTGGAGTCCACTCACCTCAGTAGCTCTCTGGGGGAGTCTGTTGACTGCCTGAAGTTGTATGCAAATTTTTTTTTCATAGTCTCACTTGGTTGCCCAGGTTGGTCTCAAACTCTTGGCTTCAAGCAATCCTCCCGCCTCGGCCTCCCAAAGTACTGGAGTTGTAGGTGAGAGCCACCACGCCCAGCTGTTTGCAGTTTTGCTTGAGTATATACACAAGCATTTTCCTGAGGAGGTGGTGCCTGGGTTTCACTGGTATCTCAGAGAGTCTAGGACCTACAAAGAGGCTGGCATCCAGGCATTCGGATACCTATTTTGTAGGTCCAGCATGCTGTCTAACCACCTGCATCAGAATTACCCAGGATGCCTACATAGGAGCAGATTCCTATGCTCAGCAACCAAAACCTGCAACCAAACAACCTGAATCAATCTTTCAGGGGTGGGGCCTGGGATGTTCTGTTTTGCTGGAGCTCCCCAGTTGTTTTTGACACATAGCCAATGAGAAAACTATTGTCTGAGTTCACGAGTCCATAGCAAACAACTTATTGTGTCTGAGTCCTCTCCTTGGGAGAGATCCAGAGAGAGGCGGCAGTTCTGGTCTAGGCATGGGAATGAAGCCAGCCAGCCAGCCAGCCAAAGACTCAGGTGTTGTTTTGGTCGGATAATCCCATGACTGAGTTAATCCCTCAATGCGGGACTCCACCCCAAATCCACAATCTCCTGTCTCTCTAGACAAACCAGTCCCAGATCTTGCCTGGGCCCCGACAAGACTGACACATCTGCCCCTCCTCGCTTGCCCTGGGCCCACCTGGCTACCTCCCCTGGAAGATGATGCCGGAGACGCTGGGCCGGAAGCATACCTAGGGCTCTCCCTCAACCCGCCCCACTCAGGCCTCGCTCCTCCTCCATCTTCTCCCGCACCTCTGCCGGCAGTCCCTCGTAAAGGGTGTCTTCCACCAGGAGCCCCGCCTTCCTGAGCCCCCCACAGTTGCCGAGCTCTTCCGGCAGCGCCTCTAACCGGTTGCCCTTGAGTTCCAGGCGGCTGAGGGCCCTGAGGGCACCCACGTGGGGCGAGAGCTGGCCCAGGTGGTTGTAGCCCAAGAGCAATGTCCGCAGCTTGCGGCAGAAGAACAGCTCATCGGGCAGGGCCTCGAGGGCGTTGTAGGAGAGAGCCAGGTGCTGCAGGTTCTGGAGAAGGCCCACCTCAGGCGGCAGGGAGCGCAGCCCGTTGTGGGACACGTCCAGCAAGCGGAGGCTGGAGCATAGTCCTAGCTGGCTCGGCAGGGTCTCCAGCTTGTTGTGGCTGAGATGGAGCTGCTCGAGCCCCCGGAGCTTGCGCACGTGCTCGGGGACGTAAGCGATCTGGTTGTGCCACAGCCTGAGGGTGACCAGCTTCCGGCAGTGCTGGAAGCTGAGGATCTCCTCGATGGAACGCAGGTGGTTGTCCTTGAGGTCAAGTTCCTGCAGCGCGCCCAGGCTGAAGACGGCGTGCGGGATGCGCTCCAGCCCACAGGCCACCAGCTCCAGCTCCCGCAAGGCCGCCAGCTTCTTGAGGCTGTTGAGGGCCAGCAGGCGGGCCCCGTCGTTGTGCAGGCTGAGCCGCTGCAGGTGGCCGGCCACGTCGGTCACGCTGGCCGGCACCTTCCCGGCGTTGCTCCGCAGGGACAGAACCTTGAGTTGCTTCAGCTCCCGGAGGCTCTCGAGGGTGGCCGCCCGCGCCAGCTCTGGGGGGAAGAGCCCCTCCAGGTGCAGCTCCTCCAGGCCCCGCAGCCCAAACACCCAGAGGGGCACCTCTCGGAGCTCCTCGCATTTCACCCGCATCACCTTCAGGCGGTCCCGCAGGAAGACCTGCAAGGAGAAAGGCAGCCTGGCGGGCGAGTGCAGCAGGCTGAGCTCCTGCAGGTGCACGAGCTGCGACAGCCCCGGCGGGAAGGTGACCTCGCAGACGGCCTCCAGCCGCAGCGCCTCCACCTCGCTCAGCTCGAAGACGGTGTCGGGCAGCCCGGGCAGCATGCAGAGCGCCAGCTCCAGCCGGCCCCGCGCGTTGCGCTGCAGCTTCTGCCGAAGCTTCTCGGGCGTCCACTCGTGGTTCAGGTTGAGTTGCTTGAGGCGGCTTTCGCTGACCTCGGAGAGGAAGACGGCGAAGCGCTTGGAGTAGAGCGAGTCGTACTGGTCGATGAGGTGCAGCATGAAGGCGAAGTCGTTCTTGACGTCGGGGATGTCACCCATGCCCGTCTCCTCGCGCACGGACCGGAAGGAGTACTCCTTGAGGGGCCGGTGGAAGAGCCAGTAGAGCGTGTAGATGCAGGTGAGCCCATAGATGCCCACGAAGGAGATGTAGCAGAAAGCCAGCTTGGAGAAGAGGTGGGCCTTGGTGTGGTTGCAGCAGAAGCTGGCGTAGCCTGTCACCTCCGAGGTCTCCACCCTGCAGGCCACCAGGAAGCTGATCTTCTCCACGTAGACCAGGTTGTAGACCAAGATGGCGAGGAACTTGCACACTTTGAGCACGGTCTGCCGAATGTACATGGTGTAGAGAATGTCCCCCTCTTCGACGTGCACGCGGAACTTCTTGACCTTCTCGAAGAGGGCTTTGGCCTGCTCGCCCTCCTTCTTGTCAAGCAGGGTGACAACCGGCGGCTCCGTCACCACCTTCTCGGGCTCCGGCAGCACCTTCTCCTTCTCGTCCTCCCCGGCCTTCCCGGGCCCGGCCCCCGCCGCGGCTGTCGTGGTTGCTGTGGGCCGGCCAGCGGCCTGGCCCTTCTGGTTCTCCCCGGAGACCTCTGACAGGGCCCGCGTGGTCCACGGCGAGTCGAAGCACTTACCCAGGATGGAGATGAAGTGTTCGATCTTGGAGCTGGTGCCGGGGAACTTGAACCAGAAGCTGGTGCAGACCATGAAGATAAGCGTGTGGATGACCACGAGGTAGGGGAAGTACTTGGCGTACCAGTGCAGGGCTGTCTCGTAGCACAGCTGGTTAATGAAGCTGTACTGCTGTAGGTCTAGATTGTTCTTGAGGCCGCTTACCTCCCGAAGGCCCCCCATCTGCTCCGAGACCCCCTGAGGCAGCAGCTGCTGGCACGGGGCCTCTGATAAATTTTCCCGGGGCTCATGGCTGGGCAGACAGATGATCTTGTCCTGTGTCACCTGGGGAGCAAACACGAGTGAGTGAGCTGAGGAGAAACACACTGAAGGGGGGAGACCCCCATCCCTGACTGTCGGCAGCCGGCTGTGACTTTGGAAGAGGCTTCGTCTGAATAAAGGGAGTGGATGGAATTGTGTTCCCCCCAAAAGATGCCGAACTTCCAGTTCTTGACCCTTGTGAATATGGCCCTATTTGGAAAAAGGATCTTTGCAGAGGTAATCAAGTTAAGACGAGGTCATTAGGGTGGACCCAGGAGGGCTGTGCTTTTACAGAAAGGGGAAATTTAGGCATAGACACACAGAAATGAAGTGAACACAGGGAGAATTGCATTTACAAGCCAAGGAACAACTGGGGCAACTAGGATCTAGGAGAGACAGAGGCATGGAACAGATTCTCCCTCACTGTCGACTGACAACTTGATCTGAGACTTCTGTTCTCCCAGAGCCAGAGATGATGCATTTCTGGTGTTTCAGCCACTCAGTCTGTGCTACTTTGTTCCAGCAATCCTTGCAAACTCATGCAGTAACTGCAGTCCTTTCTAGATTCCAGGGATAAAACTGAGTATGATGAAAGTATGGGGCCACGCACAGTGGCTTATAACTGTAATCCCAGCACTTTGGGAGGCCAAGGCGAGAGGACTTCTTGAGGCCAGGAGTTTGAGACCAGCCGGGCAACATAGCAAAACCCCATCTCTACAAAAAAATTTAAAAATTCAGCTGGGCATGGTGGCACATGCCTGTAATCCCAGCTATTTGGGAGGCTGAGGTGGAAGGATCACTTGAGCCCGGGAGTTCAAGACCAGCCTGGGCAGCATAGCCAGACCCCATATCTACAAAAATTAAAATTAAAAAGTAGCCGGTTGTGGTGGCATGCACCTGTAATCTCAGCAACTTGAGAGGCTGAGGCGGGAGGATCGCCTGAGCCCTGGAGTTCAAGACCAGCCTGGACAACACGGCGAGACCCTGTCTCTAAAACTACAAACACAATTATTTTTCGAAAAAGTATGGAACCCCACAGGAATGCCAGGGGTACTCTGGTGCTGCTGGCAATGAAGCTGGGGAAGCCAAACGATCTGAATTAGTGTGTACCTTCAGCTTCCTCTCTTCCCCTCCTTGGGTAATTGAAAGGCTCCGCTCGGTGGCTCAACCTATAATCCCGCGCCTTTGGGAGGCTGAGGTGAGTGGATGGCCTGAGCCCGCGGGTTCGAGACCCACCTGGGCAGCGAGACCTCATCTCGACAATAAATTTAAAAAATCAGCCGGGCGTGGTAGCGCGCGCCTGTAATTCTGGCTACTCGGAAGGCTGAGGCAGAAGGATCGCCGGAGCCCGAGGCAGAGTGAGACTCCAACTCAAAAAAAATGAAAATAAAAATAAATAAAATAAAATAAAATAAAATAAAAACAAAGAAAGGCTCCGGGGTTTTCCCAGGCTCGGGCCCCGCCCCCCGCCGGCCCCGCCCCCTGGCCAGCCACATCTTTCACCTGGAGGGTGCAGCCGAAGACTCCGATCATGAGCATGGCCACGGTGAGATACTCAGCCAGCACGTCCCACCAGGGCTTGAGCACCTTGAACGCGGGCTGCTGTTCCGCGAACTGCTTGAACTCGGCCACCGGGATCATCCTGCCTATGGAAGAGGGGGACACAGGGTGGAGAGAGACCACCAGGAAGCAGCGCAGGAGGGCGGGGCGCGCAGGGGAGGGGCCGTGTCCTCAGAGGAGCCAGACACAGACTTGCACTCCCAGTTCCCTCTGGCCTTGCCCAAACCTGGCAGAACCCCCAAGATATGTGCACCTCCCCCTTAGCCTGGTCTCGGTTTCCCTCAATACCTCAGCTTCTGCCCAGAGTCAAGCAGCCACTGTTCTGGAGTCTCCAGCACCCCGCCCGCAATCTGTCTTCTCGGGGGGGGCAGTCCTCAGGGCCACTGTCCCCCAGACTCCCCAAACACAGGCATTTCCCTCCCACCCTTGACTCCAAGGCCTAAAAGCACCCACTCTGGTGCTCCCTGACTGCAGACACTCAGCGTCTGGGCCAGCGCCCGGCTTCCACAGTCACCAGACCTGAGAGTGTCCCAAGGCTCAGACTTCCGGGGCGTGGGCCTCCCACCCCCTCCAGGAGCGCTCCAGGCACCACCTCCAACATCCAACCGGAAAAGCCGGCTGGAGCTTGGCTCCGGTTACCAGGGCCCAAGGGCCAGGGAGTGGCCAAGATGCTAGCTAGTCAGCCCAGGGCAGTGGGGCGGGGACAGCAGGGACCTGGACGCCTGAGTTTCTAAAGAGGGGTGTCAGGACGGCAGAGGAGCAGAGGACTTCCAAATGGAAAGGTGTCAAGGTGACACCTACGACTGGGATGGGGCTGGACTGCCAGGCTTCAGGCTGGCCAGTCCACTCTGTCTGTTCCCGGGCTTCCTTTTAGACCAAGGTATCATTATTGCAGATACAGGCGGGCCAGGCATGAATCACAAGTTGGGACGTTACTCTCCCAGGCTGGTAGCCGCTTCCCCAAGGCTGGCAGGCAAGGAGACAGGGCGCATGGCACAACCCATTCCTGCCAGCATCTGAGCTCCCCCAATCTACACCCTGTTCCTGGGAGCCTTCAGTCCTTCTCATCCAGATGACCTGTTGCTGGGCACAGGTGGGGCCACCAACTGCTTCTCTCTGGCTTCCCATCCAGCTCCCCAGGAAGAGTCTAGGGAAACCCTGGCCCCCAACCCACACCTTAGCCAACCGCTCCTACACCTCCATGCCTCCCTTTTCAGTCCCTATGTCCCCCAAGGCTTTGGGGTGACTCCTGAGTGTGGCCCTGCCCACCAGGCTGAGGGGTCCGCAGTCTACAATGACCAGGCCCCTTGACCCCCTCAGAGGTGCTCACCTGAGCCTAGGGATCAGCAGACAAGGGGGCAAGCAAATCTGCCCACACAGGGACTCTAGGCAAGCCCCAAATGTCGTGGGTCCCCTAACTCCAGCCCTGGCTTACCCAGAACTAGACACATGCAAAGGGGGTGCCGTAACATAGGATCCCTTACACAGTGGTCCACCTTTCATGCTCACATGCACTTCCTGTCCTAAGCAAAAAGCCCAGTAAAAATGTCCCAGGGCAGGCTGGGTGTGGTGGCTCATGTATGTATAGGAGGCTGAGGCAGGAGGATTACTTGAGCCTGGGATTTCAAGACCAACCCGGACAACACAGTGACACCTAATCTCTACAAAAAGAAAATATATCAGGGCATGATGGCACCTGTAGTCCCAGCTACTCAGGAGGCTGAGGAGGGAGGATCACTTAAATTCAGGAGTCCGAGGTTGCAGTGAGCTGTGATCATGCTACTGCACTCCAGTCTGGATGACAGACCAAGATCCTGTCCCTCCCCCCAAAAAAGGTCCCAGTACATCAATCAGCCCCAGTTACCAGTATCTAATCTGGAGGAAACCCACCCAGGGCAGCCCAAGAGTTCCTAGGGGAACAATGTGTATATTGCAACCACCAAAAGGAACACCTGGGGCTGGGTATGGTGGCTCACACCTGTAATCCCAGCATATTGGGAAGTGGTGGTGGGAGGATTGCTTGAGCCAGGAGTTTAAGACCAGCCTGGGCAACACAGGAGACCTCACCTCCACAAAAAATTAAAAAATTAGCTGGGCAGGGTGGTACATGCTTGTAGTCCCAGATTCTTGGGAGGCTGAGGTGGGAGAATTGCCTGAGCCGAGGTGGTCAAGACTGCAATGAGCTGTTATTGCGCCATTGCACTCCAGCCTGTATGACAGTGACCCTGACTCAAAAAAAAAAAAAAAAAAGCCAAGCCAAGCACGGTGCCTCAGCACTTTGAGAGTTGGAGGCGAGGATTGCCTGAGCTCAAGGATTGGAGACCAGCCTGGGCAACTTGTCGAGGCCCCATCTCTGCAATAAATCAAAAAATAAGCTGGGTGTGGTGTCACACACCTGTAGTCCCAACTGCTCGGAAGGCTGAAGTAGGATTGCCTGAGGAGGTCGAGGCTGCAGTGTGTCACTGCACTCCAGCCTGGGAAACAGAATGAGATCCCAACTAAAAAAAAGGGGGGGGGGAACAATACCTGGGGGCATGTTGGAGCATGCACTTTTGTGCATGAAAGTACAAAGTCCTAACACCCAAACACACTGAGCTGAGGAGAGATCCAGAACCCTCTTTCAGTTCTGGACACCCACTGTGTCCTCAAATGACCCATTCAAGGGATTCTGCTCTGTTGCTTTACCCAAGAAGGTGACTCTGAGGGCTGTGGCAGAAGACACACACATATACACACATTCGTACACATGCGGGCAGGGACCAACTCCCAGTCCTTGACACCCCCTGCCGTCCTGGATACACAATCACAGACAAGAAGGTAGAAACGCTCAGGGGGCCATGCAACAGCCCAGTGGCTCCCACGGAACAAGGTGTATACAGAGACAGAACCCAAGGCAGACGCAGGGGTTATCATTATCTGTCTCCATGACTCAAACTTGATTGTCCCAAACCTGTCATTAAATTTCCACAGACGTGAGGCAGGCCACCCCCGTTGTCTGAGCAGCGCCAGTGGGATGACCCAGGAGGGGGGGGCTCGCAGAATTGGGGGAGAGGCAGGAAAAATACCACCACAGGGACTACACTTGACGCTGGTACAGATGTTCTCAATGTCTCGTTTGATCCCAGCTGGGTGAGTGTGGGTGTCGCGGCCTTTGTTTTCCAGAGTGGAAACTCGCTCAAACTTTCACGGTCCCAAGTGGCAATCGAGGCCTAGCTCCTTTGACCCCCGGGTCTGTTTGTGGGACTGAACTCACGCGGTCCCTTCTTGGGAGGGAACCTCTCAGGAGATGCAGCGACTTTGCCCAAAGAACCTGACACACCAGGCTGGGAGGTCTTGCAGCCTAGGACCACACGCCCCCCCCCCCCCGGCTGGACTTCTCCCCCCATGCCTCACACCTCCGTCCCTCTCAGCCCCTTCTCCAGGGTGTGCTTTCAAAAACATGGTGGGGAATTTCTGCCTGGGGAGCGCGTGGGAGATTGACACCCCCACCCCCACCCGCAGCCCAGGGTAAAGGGTGAGGAAGAAACAGCCCAACCTCTGCCTTTTACACAAAGGGGAAACTGAGGTCTAGGGCGCGGTAGGGTGGCCCCTTAGGGGCCCACTCCTGCCAGGGCCCAGGCCTGGGGGTTCCCAGCCTAGTACTTTTCCAAGCTGCTGCTTCTAGCAGACTTGGAGGTCTGGGCAGAGCCCCGGAAGGCAGGCTGGGGGGCACCCCAAGTGGTCCGGTTTCGGGGCTCTGGGCGGCTCTCGGGGAGTGGCTGCAGCTTTCCCAGAGGCCAAGGAGAGGCGAAAGGGATCAGGACCTCCAAGGTCGACCCCGGCCTCTGAACTTTACTTTGTGACTGGCTGGGTCTACCTGGCTCCCGGGACGGGCAGCCCTCGGGCCAGGCCTCCGTGTGCGCGACCCCCGCCCCCCCAGCTCCTCCTGTGCGTCCTGGCGGGCCCGGGCCGCGGGGCCAGCACACCTGGGGAGGGTCCTCCCCTCGTCAGACCCC
>NW_007080470.1:2070-8188 GCF_000164805.1 Carlito syrichta | reverse complement strand
GGGGGTGGTGAGCGGGCCTGGCTGTGCCCTGCCCGGTGGGCGCGGGGCCGGCCGGAGGTGCAGGGGTCTTGGAGCTCTGCAGCCCGGCTGGACCCTGGCTGGACCCCGGCCAGACCCTGGCTGGACCCTGGCCACAGGGGAAACTGAGGGAGCCGAAGGCCCCCGGCTCGCAAAGCCAACCTGTGGCCGCCCTTCCGGGGGCCTGGCGGTATAGACCCCGTCAGGAAGGTGGGGGAGCGGCCTCCTGGCCTCAGAGAGCCAACCTAGGCACAGGTGACCAGAGTCTTCAGGTGTGGGGCAGCGGGGCGGGGAGGGGGGTGGACGGAGTACAGGGAGACGGGAGAGCTTCTCCCTTTCTGCTCTGGCCCCGGCTGGGTGAGAGGAAGCCTAGCGGGGTGGGCGTGCTCGCCTGGCCGCCTCTGCCCGGGCTTGGGGCCTGTGCCCCAAGTGGAGACAAGCCACTTCAGGTCCTGAGGGTCAGGGAGGCCGAAGGGTTCTGGAAGCCAGGGGTAAAGCTACAGTCTGGAAGCCCCACCCCCACTCTGACCTTCCCATCCCCTCCCTGACCTCCCCATCTAGGAGGCCTGAGCCAGTCTTTCAGGATCACCCGTGTGGGGTTGAATCTCGATCTGCTCGTAGTCTGAAAAACCATCGATGGAAACCTTCGAACCTGGATTTAGGGTGGGAGAGTACAACTCTGCCCGACAGAGAAACAGATGTGTGAGCCTTCACCAGCTTGGAGATAGCCTAAGACCCAAAACCTACAGGGTTGGGACTCTCTAAACCAGACTCCAAAGACAAACCTTTCTTGTGTATTTAGGAGATTTTGTTTTGTTGCTGTCACCCAGGCTGGAGTGCAGTGCCACCACTCACTCGCTCAGGGCCACCACAGCCTCAACTTGCTGGACTCAGGCAATCCTTCCTCCTGAGCCTCCCAAGTAGCTGGAATTACAGGCACGTGCCACCAGGCGTGGCTAATTTTTTAATTTACTGTAGAGATGAGGTCTCACCAATCTGCCCAGGCTGGTCTCGAATCAGCAGGTTTAGGCAATCCTCTCACCTCAGCCTCCCAGAGTGCTGGGATTACAGGCGTGAGCCACTGCACCTGGCCTAGGAGATCTTTAAGAGCACCCGGCCCAGAGCAGTGGCTCAGGCCTGTAATCCCAGCACTTTGGGAGACTGAGGTGGGAGAATTGCTTGAAGCCAGGAGCTTGAGATCAGCCTGGGCAACATAGGGAGAACTTGTCTCTCAAAATAAAGCAACAACAACAACAAAAAACTAGCTGGGAGTGGTGGCGTACACCTGTAGTCCCAGCTACTGTACTCCAGCCTGGACAACACAGTGAGATCCTGACTCAAAAAAAAAAAAAAAAAAAAAATCTATGCATGTCAGTCCCTGAAACTTCCTTGCAGGACAAGAATAACAAGGCTCCTCTATTCTCAGAGCAAGAGCAATGTTCAGACAATGAAGGTTTGTGACAAGTGTGAATATGACAAAGCAGAGTGAAGTGTCAGCGAGGAAGGAGGGGTTCCCGTAGACCTCCATGAGGAAGGACTTTTGAGAACTGACTTTGCTTGCCTTTGATGAAGGCTCCTTGGAATCCATGGCCTTGGGGTTTGTTTACAACTCCATGCTGAAATAAGTATCTTCACACACATCACTTGGCACAGTTATGCAAGAGTCTGAGGTCACCAGAGTGAGCCCTGCTATCTTGCTCCCTGCTGTCCTCCTGGCACGTGGACTGGTACCTGGCACCTGTGGGCATTCATAAATGATGGGTGGGCGTAACCCCTCAGGGGTAGTCTTGGTTTGGGCACCTCTGGACTCAGGCCCTGGGATGAGGAATTGAATGCAAATCGTTTCTCTGGAAGGTGATCCCAGGATGCACGGAGAGGGCGGTGGGGACAGGCGACCAGGAAGGAGACAGAAAGAAGCCAGAGTTCGTGAGGGTGATGGGACAGGTGCCACAAGGAGGCTCAGTTCTGCTGGAGATCTGGAAGACATGAAGTAGGCCACGTCCCCACGTGGGAGGCGGGAATTGAAGTATTTATCCCACAGATCCTGTCTGTCCATGTCTGAGGGCTGTTTTGGGGAAGGAGGGTAGAGGACTGTTAACTGGCTGGCACTTCTGACTTTTCCGCCCACAGGGACTGAGTGTTCAGGGATAGGGATGGGGCGATACCGCACCTGCTGCCAGTGTAGATGCTTGAGTGGAATTGGCCGGTCATAGGACACACTTACAATACAAGGGGGACCCCAGAACCCGGAATTATCTTTTGGAAGGAGGGCCCCTTGTAGTACGGGGTTCCTCTGCTAGGTGAGTGTTCTAGGAACCCATTCTATTTTTATCTGGATGTTTTGAGAAGGTTGCATCATGATTTGTGGAAGAAACAATCCCGAGTTGTGGCATACAGGTGACTGGTTCTTTCTCCACGACAGCACACCTGCCCATACTGAGCTGAGTGTTCAGCCGTCTTTGACCAAAAACAGTGTTCCACCCTCCCCATTCACCCTGTCTCACCCTGAGTGACTTTTTTGGGGTTTGTTTCCTGGATGAATAAAATCCTCAAAGGGAAACATTTTGCTGATGTGGAAGAGGTGAAACAAAAAATGGCAGAAGTGGTGAAAGGCATCAAAATCGGCGAGTTCAAAAACTGTTCTGAAGCAGTGGAAAAAGCATCTTGTCTTTTTTTGTTTGTTGGTTTGTTTTGAGTTGGAGTCTCACTCGGTCGCCCAGACTGGGGTTCAGTGGCCACTCCCGGCCACCGCAGCCACGACCTGCTGGGCTCCGGTGACCCTTCCGCCTCAGCCTTCCGAGTAGCCGGAATTACAGGCGCGTGCTCCCACGCCCGGCTAATTTTTTGATTTATTGTAGAGATGAGGTCTCGTCTGCCCGGGCGGGTCTTGAACGTGCGGGCTCGGGCAATCCACTCACCTCAGCCTCCCAAAGGCGCGGGATAACAGGCTGAGTCACCGAGCCCGGTGGAAAAATCATTTTGATAGGTGTATTGCATCAAACAGAGAGTACTTTGAAGGTGACTGACGTTTAAACATGTAAGAGCAAATACACAGTATTTAATAATCAAATTCTGGGTTTTTTGGGTCCCCCTTGTGCTTTCCAGTTGTCCTCCAGAAAGGCTCTTCACTTTACATTCCCATTGTTAGTGTGTGATATTTCCATATTCATGACTTTCCACATGATAATATCCAGCTTAAGCCTGGGCAGCACAGCGAGACCATGTCTCTACAAAAAAATTTTTTTTTTAAGTTAGCTGGGGCCAGACGTGGTGGCTCACACCTGTAATCCCAGCACTTTGGGAGGCAGACATGAGAGACTGCTTGAGCCCATGGGCTCAAGACCAGGCTGGGCAACTTAGTGAGATCTCATCTTTACAATAAATCAAGAAAAAATTGCTGGGCATGGTGGTGCACACCTGTAGTTCCAGCTACTCGGAAGGCTGAGGCATGAGGATTGCCTGAGTCCAGCAGGTGGAGACTGTGGTAGCCGTAAGTGTACCACCGGCCTCCAACCTGGGCGACAGAATGAGAACCTGACTCCGAAGGGAAAAAAAAAAAAAATCCAGCTTAAAAAAAGCCCCCAAACAAACAAAAACCTGTAGTCCAATACACAGAAAATTGATCATTTTAACCATTTTAAATGCACAGTTCAGGGGCATTAAGCACATGGTTGTGCAATTATCACCACCACCATCTTCAGAACTTTCTCATCTTCCCAAACTGAAACTCTGTCCCCATGAAACACTCCCCACGCCCCTCCCCTGGGCACCCACTTTCTGTCCCTATGAACCTGGTGACTCCAGGGGCCTCGTATAAATGGAATCGCACAGGAAGTGTCCTTTTGTGTCTGGCTTATTGCACTGAGCTTCGTGTCCTTGAGCTTCCTCCACGCTGCAGCAGGTGTCAGAACTTTCTGCCTTTTTAAGGTTGAATATTACATTGTGTGCATGGACCACAATTTATTACTCGGTTTCTCCCTCAGTGGACTCTTGGGTAGCTTTCAATTTTTGGCTATTGTGAATAATGCTGCTGTGAGCATGGGTGTACAAATATTAGTCTTTGAGATCCTGTCTTCAATTCTTTTGGGCATAGATCTAGAATTGGGATTGCTGGATCATGTAGTAATTCTATGTTTAGTTATTTTTAGGAAGTGTCATGCTGTCTTCCACACAGCTGCGCTATTTAACATTGCCATCAGCAGTGCACAAACGTTCCAGTCTCTCCACATCCTCACCAATACTTGTTACTTAATATCTAGCTTCTAACAATTTGTGAATATGAGTTAGTTACCTATTGCTACATACCAAGTAACCCCAAAACATCGCAGCTTACAACAACAAGCGTTTATTATCTCACAGTTTTGTTATTTAAAGATAAAATTGGGTCCGGGCACAGTGGCTTATACCTGGAATTCCAGCTCTTTGGGAGGCCGAGGTGGGAGCATCCCTTGAGCCCAGGAGTTCCGGGCCAGCCTGGGCCACACAGCTAGACCCTGAGAGTGACGAAACTGGATAGTTCATTCAGTCTCCCTCCCCCACCAGCCCCAAGCAGCCACTGATGTGCTGTCTGTCACTATAGATTAGCTTGCATTTTCTAGAATGTCCTGTAAAGGGAATCATACAGTGCGTGCTTTTTGTGTGTGTGTGGCTTCTTTTGTTCCGCATGCTTTGAGATTAGTCTCTGTTTTGAGTGTGGCAAGAGTCTGTTCCTTTTGACTGCCCAGTCCCATCCCACTGCAGGGTACACTTTGATTTGTGTTTTTTGTGCTCCTGCGGATGGAGGTTTGGAGAGTGTTTTTGCAAGAGGGCAGAGTTCAGTTCCCGATTAAATACAGCGTGGGTTCAGTGTACCCTGGAGGAACACGCACCACTGCAGAAGTCAGGAGGGTGGGCATCTGGGCAGGCGGATGTGACTTGGCGGTGGGTGGGCAGGGGAACCAGGCTGGTGTCATGCCACAAGGGGCTCACCCAGGTGATGACTGGTAGACCCAGGAGGAGATGAGGCCTAGAATGACCCAGCCCAGAGGCAAAGTGGGGCACGCAGATCCGCCATCTTTCTCTGTTCTCCAGTGGAACTTCAGATGGGCTCCATGTTCCCCTTCCTCTCCTCCAGTTCACCAGATGCCGAGTCCCATCCTTCTGTCTCCTGGGCATGGAGGTCTCCTGGCCTAGTGGTGGGGAAGGGGGAGGGGGCCCTTGGAATGGGGTAAGGAGTGGCTGTGAGTCTGGAGCCAGGAGACATCGAGGCAGAAGCACATCACTGCCAGAAGGCGGTGGCTCTTGCTTGCGATCTCAACTTTGGGAGGCTGAGGTGGGAGGATCGCTTGAGCCCAGGCGTTCCAGACCAGCCTGGACAGCATGGTGAGACGCTGTCTCTAAATTAAAAAACAAAAAAGGAAGAAGGCACATCAAGGTAATACAAGGAGGGGACTTGGCTGACAGAGACAACAAGGCCAGGCCCTCAGGCTGAGGGGAGGTGTGGGAGGACTCCCAGGTGGCCATCCCCTGCTTCAGGCGCCCACTCTCTCCGCGCCACAGTCCCCAGTCGAGACTGTCCACTGGGGCCCTGTGCTGGCTGGTGAAGTCACCAGCTTGACACTTCCAGGACCTCGGACAGGATCTTCTCCGATCCTTCATGCCCTTGTTTTGACACGTCCCAGCCAGCTTCTGCCGGAACGCCTTTGCTGACCTGACCTCCCATGAGCTAGAAGGGTGAGCCGCCCCGCAGAAGGCTGGGTCACCTTCCTCTCTCCCTCCCTCTCTTCCCCAAATCTGGGGTCCACCTTGCATCCCCGAAATCCCCAGGGCTGCGTGCTCCCTGCGTGCCCACCGGAGAGGGGCTCTTCTGGGGTCTGGGGAAATCCTTCGGGCCTGAGGGAGACGGATGGCCCCGGGGACCCTGGGCGGCCTGGCCTCCGCGGACGCTCAGGCGAGGACAGGGCCCCGGGACGCCGAGCGGCCGGATTGGCCGGTGGGCCAGAGGCGCGGTGGTCCCGCCTCCTGGTTGCCAGGGCCCAGCCTATCCGCGCCCAGGCGGCTCTCGGTGGCCAGGTGGTCGGAGTGGGGGTCGTGGCAGGTGTGCGTGTTGGGAGGGGGCGGG
>NW_007080470.1:0-1160 GCF_000164805.1 Carlito syrichta | reverse complement strand
AGGTAGCCAGTCGCCCTCCTCAGCCCCGACCCCCCGCCCCCCTTTCTGCTGGGACTCTCCCTCTTCTGGGGGCGCCGTTGACTCCACCTTCTGCCCGCAGCCTCCAGGCCCCCAGCGGCTGGGAGAGGGGAGCGGGCTGCCAAGACTCCCAGCCCGGGCTCCGTCCTTAGCCCAGGGCGAGCCATCGGGACCACCAGGTAACACGCCCCCTTCTCCCCCAGATCCCTAAGCAGGGGTTCGCCTCACAACCTGGAACCTTTACAGGTTACATGAGTTGGGGTGCAGGAGCCTTTGCAGGTCGCTGGGTGCAAACGGGGTGAAAGCCATGATTGGTCCTCAGAGGGCACACGCCCCATTTCCCAGACGGAACAATAAAGACTTGGAAAGCCTGGTCCGGAGCCGTGGCTCATGCCCGTCATCTCAGCACTTTGGGAGGTGGAAGCCAGAGGGCTGCCCGAGCCCAGGGGTTTGAGACCAGCCTGGGCAACTTAGCGAGACCTCCTGTCTGCGATAAAACAAAAAATTAGCCAGGCAGGGTGGCGTGCGCCGGTGGTCCCAGCTACTTGGAAGGCTGAGGCGGAAGTGACTTGGGAACCCTAATAGCAACCTGAGGCTCTGTCCTGAGCACAGCCCCTTCTGTCTCCAGGCCAGGCCCTGTCGGCCAGAAGGGAGTCCGGCCTCCCGTGGAGGAACCTGTGGCCAGAGGAAAAGCTTTGGAGGCTCCAAAAAGGGGCGTCGTGAGCAGTGGGGCACGGAGAGGTATGTGGCTTGGAGAGGCCTGGGGTTCCTGGAGAGCGAGGGGTCCCGGCTCAGAGGTATGGGTGACCCTTCGGCCTTCTGCTTTGTCTCCAGACTCTTCCGGGCCTTCCCCCGGGGCCCCCTCCCCGGCCATGGCCCGTCGGTCCCGGGCTGCGGGCACCGAGGCGGGACTCCCCCGGGCTGCTCCGAGTGCCCGGCCGCGGCCCCCGACTGAGGCCCCCAGAAAATCAGTGAGCAGCGCCTCGGAGCACAGCACCACGGAGCCAAGCCCAGCAGCCAGGAGGCGGCCCAGCGCGGGCGGGGGCCTCCAGAGGCCAGCCTCGCGTCCCCTGGGCTCCAGCGCCACCCCTCTGTCCTCCCCTGCCCGCTCTGGGGCCTCGCCCCGCGGAGCACCCCGGGCT
>NW_007080469.1:0-702 GCF_000164805.1 Carlito syrichta | reverse complement strand
TGCCCAGGCGGGTCTCGAACCCGCGGGCCCAGGCAATTCACTCACCTCAGCCTCCCAAGGCGCGGGATTACAGGCTGAGCCACCGAGCCCGGCCTCCAAGGTAATCTTGAACCTCTGGACTCAGGCAATCTTCTCACCTTGGCCTCCCAAAGTTCTGGGAATGCAGGCTTGAGCCACTGTGCCCATCCTAGCATGATGTTTTTAGGGTTCATTTATGTTGGAGCATGTAGTACAACGTCATTCCTTTTTTACTGCTGAATACCGCTGCATTGTGTAGACGTACCACATTTTGTTTATCTATTCATCAGCTGATGGACACTTGGGTTTTTCCATTTTTTGACTGTTGTGGATAATGCTGCTATGAACATTCATGTACTGGTTTTTGGGTGGGCATGTCTTTATTTCTCTTGAGTATATATCTCAGAGTGGAATTACTGGGCCACATGGCAACTCCTATCATTTTTGTACTGTTTGAATTGTGTACAATAAGTACATAATACATTTATAATAAACCTATATATATATTTTTTTTTTTTTTTTTTGAGTCAGAGTCTCACTTGGTCACCCAGGCTGGAGTGCCGTGGCACACTCACAGCCATCCCAGTGTCCGAGTAGCCAGAACTACAGAGGCACCCACTACTATACCCGGCTAATTTTTTTGATATATTGTAGAGACGAGGTCTCACCAAGCTGCCCAGGCTG
>NW_007080468.1:0-576 GCF_000164805.1 Carlito syrichta | reverse complement strand
CCCCCGCCATTGGCCCGCCCCGGCCGGGCGGCAGACGCTGCGCACGTCACGGCGTCGGAGGAAGTACGCTAATGGGGTGAAGGGGCGAAGGGATTGACAACCAATGTGACAGACCTGAGGCGGGACTGCAAGGAGCTGCCGGTGGCGATTGGTCGGGGCCGTGCGTGAGGGGGCACGCGGCGCTGGAGGCAGCGAGCAACTGGATTGGCTATATGCGTCGCGAAGGGGGTGGGTCTTTCGTTCTCGAGCACGACGACTGGCCTGTCCCAATGCCGGAAGCGACGAGAGACCCGGTCTGCAAAAAAGGTCTGGTGTTGAAAGGAGCTGCGAAGCAAGATGTCAGCCGCGTGGGCCCGAGTTCCGCGCGAAGCGGATCTGTCCTCTGACTCCCGCGTCCCGTCTTTCCTAGCAGGCCCGGCTCCCGGCAGCGCTGGTCGTCCTGTGTCGCGGCGTCGCCCTCGCCCTCCTCGGCGGACGCTTGGACGAGGTCCTCTCTCGACGTCTTCCGCGGGGTTGGGGCGCGGGGCGGTGGGGGATAGAGGCGGCCGCAGGAGAAGACCAGGTGGACGCGAGCCG
>NW_007080467.1:0-693 GCF_000164805.1 Carlito syrichta | reverse complement strand
GACCTCACCAGTTGGCTGCACAAGCCAGCACGCCAGCCAAGCTACCTCTACGGCTGGCCACACGAGCCAACATGCGGTTAGCCGACCTCACCTGCTGTCCGCATTGGCAAGCGCGCGGGCCAGCCAACATCATCGGCTGGCCAACTGATCAGCACACAGGCCAGCCTACCTCACCGGCTAGCCCTACGGGTCAGTGCGTGGACCAGCCGACCTCGCAGGCTGACCCAACAAGCCAGCATTCGGTCCAGCCGACCTCGCCAGCTGGTCCAACTAGCCAATGCGTGGACCAGCCAACCTCGCTGACTGATCCAATGAGCCTGCGCATGGGGCCAGCCGACCTTGCAGGCTTGCCCAACAAGTCAGCGCTCGGGCCACCCAACCTCACCGACTTGTCCAATGAGCAAGCTCATGGGCTTGCCAACCTCGGCGGCTGACCCAACGAGCCAGCACGTGAACCAGCAGACCTCACCAGCTGACCTAACGAACCATCAAATGGGCCAGCCAAACTCCCTGGCTGGTCGCATGAGCCACCGCATGGACAGCCGACCTCACCAGCTGGCCACACGAGACAGTGTGTGGGCCAGTCATCATCACAAGCTTCCGACGTGAGCCAGCACACAGGCAACCGACCTCACCGGCTCGACAGTGGGCCAGCACGTGGACCAGTCAAACTCGCCGGCTGACCCAACTAGC
>NW_007080466.1:133608-134657 GCF_000164805.1 Carlito syrichta | reverse complement strand
AACCTGGTCTATGAAACCCTCTGCAAAGGAGAACTGCAGTGGGTCTCTGGCTCTCTCCCTGGGGGCTGCGGACCCCAACATCACAGCCTGTTCTTCACACGGAGCTCAGCCATTGCCACCGCTGGGGCATCACAGCAGTCTGGACAGCCACTGCAGCACAGACACTGCAGCCCCCGGTGCCTCACTGCGGCCTCAGTGGCAGCCATAGCACATCACGCCACCCGTGCGCAAGGTGATCCATGACTTCAGTCCTTGAAGCCCCTGTGGGGAAGATCTGCTGGGATCACCGCCACCTCTCCTGTGACCGTGATGTCCTGCCTGTTGTGGGTCTCCTTCCATGTGCCCTGAGGCAGGCTTCCGTTTCCAGCTTCGCCAGTTTCTGTCTGGCCCCACCCGCTCTGGGGCGAGCAACTGAGATAGCACCACCTGCTGGCGATTCAAGACAGCAACACCAAAATGGGAGAAACAAGCTTGAAAAACAGACAGAGGCCAGAGTGGTGAACGGAAGATGATCTGAACTGTCCTTCACAGCAGGCCAGGGGCAACTAACCCTAACTGCGAGCTAATTTACCAGCTTGAAAAGAAAGCTAGAAATCAGAGCTGAAGGGACATTGGATTTAAATGAAAAGTCTCAGAGTGTGCTTTATTGGTTCTGTTAGTTTAATGACTTAATTCTATTCCTACTGTGTTGTTCCTTTTTTTTTCTTTTTTCCTCTTCTTTTTCTTCTCTTTTCTTCTCTCTGTAAACCATATCTTTGTATAGAGGAACAGCATACCAATAAGGTGGTTGGTTAGCTTGTATGTTAGCATCATTGTATGTTTTATTTTTTTTGTATGGGAGTTGGTGAGTCTGTAGCTGTGGTCTATTGTTTTTATCTGTTTCAGTATAGGTCTCTCTCCCCATTTGTTGGTACACTCGTTTGTTTCCCCCATTACTCCTCTATCGCTCCACCCTTCTCTTCAACCCACTGTCTGCTCCATTCTCTTCCCTCTGCTAACCACATTTTATTTCAGGGAGTAAACCTACAGCCCCACCGCATGGACAGATT
>NW_007080466.1:131383-132631 GCF_000164805.1 Carlito syrichta | reverse complement strand
ACATAATAATTCACCTAAACAAAGTAGCTATAAAAGAAAAAAATCCTAAAGGTAGCAAGAGAAAAAGGCCAGACTACCTACCAGGGAAGACCAATTAGAATAGCAGCAGATTTATCCACAGAAACCCTTCAGGTTAGGAGAGCCTGGAGCCCTATCTTCAAAGTTCTAAAAGATAAACAATTTCAACCAAGAATAACCTACCCAGTCAAACTAAGCTTTACTAGTGAGGGAGAATTGAAATCTTTTCCAGATATCTAATCCCTAAGAACCTACGTTGCCACCAGACCACCTCTACAAGAAACACTTAAGAACGTACTGAACACAGAAGAAAAGGAAAAAAGAACAACAACATTCTTCACAAGAGTACAGGCAAAAGACTAAAAACACACATGAACCAAAACCAAAACCAAAGGAAAGACAACAAACAAACAGGAACAACAACTCTGTAAGAACCTTATGACAGGGATCAACTTTTGCATTTCAATTATTAGCCTAAATGTGAATGGACTAAATACACCACCGAAAATACATAGAATGGCAAAATGGATAAAATATCATCAGGCAACAATCTATTGCCTTCAAGAGACTCACCTCACTAGAAAGGACACAAACAGACTCAAAGTAAGAGGATGGGAAACAAACTTTCTGGCGAACGGAATACAAAAGAAAGGAGGACTAGCAATCTTAACTTCAGACAAAATACCCATCAAGCTATTAAAAATCAAAAGAGATACAGAAGGCCACCACATAATGATAAAAGGCTCAATCCATCAATAAGAAATATCTATCCTAAACATATATGCACCCAACATAGGTACGCCAACTTTCATAAAGCAACTTCTTGGAAAACTAAAGGAAGATATTGACTCTAACACCATCATAACTGGGGACTTTAATACGCCCCTCACAACCCTAGACACATCATCAGGACAAAAAATCGGCAAGGAGATCCGGAACCTCAATGTGACTTTCGACCAAATGGACTTAATTGATACCTACTGAACACTCCATCCAAAGACCACAGAATATACATTCTACTCATCACCGCATGGAATGTATTCTAAGATCAACCAAGTAATTGGCCATAAATCAACCATAAGCAAATTTAAACAGGAACGAAATTCTACCATGCACCTTCACGGACAACAGCAGAATAAAAATAAACATTGACACCAACAAAGTCCCCCCAAAGCCCACAAAGACATGGAAACTAAACAGCATGATGCTAAACAACTCCTGGGTCAATGA
>NW_007080466.1:122702-130569 GCF_000164805.1 Carlito syrichta | reverse complement strand
CACATCTCAAAAATCATCCATCATGACCAAGTAGGCTTCATTCCTGGGATGCAAGGCTGGTTCAACATTCGTAAAACCATAAATGTAATTAAATACATCAATAGATGTCAAAACAAAAACCACATGATTATATCATTAGATGCAGAAAAAGCTTTTGATAAAATCCAGCACCCCTTTTTGATAAAAACCCTCGAACAACTAGGCATATAGGAAACATACCTCAAAATAGCAAAAGCCATCTATGAGAAACCCACAGCCAGCATACTCCTAAATGGACAAAAATTGGAACCATTTCCCCTGAAAACCGGAACAAGACAAGGATGCCCACTCTCACCCCTCCTGTTCAACATAGTATTGGAAATCCTGGCTCGAGCAATCAGAGAAGAGAAGGCAAACAGGGGTATCCAAATAGGAAAAGAGGAAGTCAAGTTATCTCTCTTTGCAGATGATATGATTGTGTACCTTGAAAACCCAAGAGAATCTGTCAAAAACCTCCTTACATTGATAAAAGACTTTGGCAAAGTCTCAGGATATAAAATAAATGTGCAAAAGACAATCGCATTTCTTTACACCAATAATAAACAAACAGAAACACAAATAAAAAACACAATTCCATTCACAATAGCCACACAAAAAAATGAAATACCTTGGCATCTTCCTAACCAGAGACATGAAAGACTTTTACAATGAAAACTACAAAACACTGCTCAAAGAAATCAAAGATGACACAAACAAGTGGAAAAATATCCCATGCTCATGGATTGGAAGAATCAACATTGTGAAGATGTCCATCTTACCTAAGGCAATCTATAAATTCAATGCAATACCCATCAAATTACCAGCAACATTCTTCTCAGACCTGGAAAAAACAACACAGGAATTCATATGGAAACACAAACGTCCAAGAATAGCCAGAACAATCCTCAGCAAAAAAAAAAACAAAGCGGGTGGTATCACATTACCAGACTTCAAACTTTACTATAAAGCTACAATCATCAAAACAGCTTGGTATTGGTATAGGAACAGGCATATAGATCAATGGAATAGAATTGAGATTCCAGAAGCAAAACCTCAATTTCTCAACCAACTCATCTTCGACAAGGCCTCCACCACCTACCACTGGGGAGAGGAGAACCTATTCAGTAAATGGTGCTGGGACAACTGGCTGACCACATGCAGAAGATTGAAACAGGACCACTATCTATCCCCATGCACAAAGGTTAACTCCAAATGGATCAGAGACCTAATGTAAAACCTCAAACCATAAGAACTTAGAAAAGGAAGGAAATACCCTCATGGAAATCGGAACTGGCATCCAATTCCTGAACAAAACCCGGAACCCACAGCTCATAAAAGAGAAGATAGACAAGTGTGACCTTATTAAACGGACAAGCTTCTGCAAGTCCAAAGAAACCATTAAGGGAGCAGGGAGACAGCCTACAGACTGGGAAAAAGTGTTTGCCAACACTAGGTCTGACAAAGGCTTAACATCCTGGATCTACAAGGAACTAAGACGTGCTGAAAAGAAAAAAACAAACAATCCCATTATAAAGTGGGCAAAAGATATGAACAGACACTTCACAATGGAAGACATCCGAGCAACCAACAGACACATGAAGAAATGTTCAACCTCACTAATCATCAGGGAGATGCAAATCAAAATCACACTGAGATATCACCTAACCCCAGTCAGAATGGCAATCATCAACAACTCAAAAAATAACAGCTGCTGGAAAGGGTGTGGCGAAAAGGGAACACTTCTACACTGTTGGTGGGAGTGTAAACTAGTGCAACCTCTGTGGAAAGCAGTGTGACGATTCCTAAAATCTCTAAATATCAACCTCCCATATGATCCTGCAATCCCCCTACTGGGAATATACCCTGAAGAACTCAAATCAGTCTATAAAAAAGAAACCTACACACGTATGTTTATCGCAGCATTGTTCACAATAGCAAGAACCTGGAAGCAACCGTGCTGCCCATCAAAAGAGGACTGGATTTAAAAAATGTGGTATCTATACACGATGAAATACTATGCAGTCATAAAAAGGAACCAAATCATGAATTTCGCAGCAACCTGGATGGAACTAGAGTCTATAATACTGAGTGACCTCTCACAGAAACAAAGATCCAAGTATCACATGTTCTCACTCATATAATGGACCTTGAACTCCAATGTAATAGTATAAGAAAATGACTGACAGTAGTGGGAAACTATGGGGAGGAGGGAGGTGGGATTAACGGTAGCAAATATCTGTCTGGGGATGGGGAAACACCTCTTATCAACAAGGTGCCTGAATAAAATGTATTTGTATACCTAACCCTTAACTGTACCCCACAAAACCATAATAAAAAATACTGATTATTGAAAAAAAAAACATGTCAGACAAGCATAAACTGACAGAATCTTTATCAATACAAAAAGAAAATTTCAAAAGAATATATTTCAGTCTAAAGTAAAGTGACTCCAGTTGGAAGGCCTAATGTACATGAATTAAAAAAAGATCAATTTGGTGGTAAAACTTTATAACCACATTTTAATAGAACCATATAAAATAATGAAACCTATATGATTTAGAAAAACAAGTTAAATATTTATATTAAGAGGCTCTTCCATGATAAGGCCAACTCCGTATTTGATAATCCTACGCTGAAACCCACCACAAGTTCTTGCCCTCACACCCAGAATATTCAGTCTTCTTTCTTGTTGCATTTTTCTTTTCTTTTCTTTTCTTTTTTCATGTCTCACTCTGTCGCCCACGCTGGAAATCAGTGGCATGCTCACGACCACCATAGCCTTGTCCCGCTGGAGTCAGGCTATCCTTCTGCCTCATCCTTCCAAGTACCTGGAACTACAGGCATGTGCCATCACACCTGACTAACATTCTTATTTATTGTATAGACAAGATCTTGCCAAGTTGCCCAGGCTTGTCTCAAATCCCTAGACTCAGGCAATCCTCTCACCTCCACCTCCCAAAGTGCTGGGTTTACAGGCATGAGTCACCACACCCAGCTTCATTTTTCTTTCTGAAACATTTGAGAGGAAATTACATAATCATGCCTCATTTCCCCTAAATACTTTGGTATAACTTTCCTAAGAGCAAGGATATTCTCTTATATAACCACAGTATAATTATCAAAATCAGAATGTTGATATGGTCTTGTCTACCATCCATATTCAAATTTAATAAATTGTCCCAAAGTGTTGTTTATAGATATTATTTTTTTCTGGATCAGGAACCAATCCAAAGACATGCATTTCATTTCATTGCTATATCTACATAATCTCCTTTAATTTATTCCTCAGTCCTTCCTTGTCTTTCATAACTGACTTTTTTGAAATGTGCAGATCAGTTATTTTATAGAAAGTCTCTAATTTGGGTTTTTCTAATGTCCCTCATAATTTCAAGCTATGTACTTTTGGTTGGAACAAAATGGGAGTGGCATAGTGTTCTTAGTTCATCACATCAGGAAGCAAATGACGCCATTTGTTGGGAGTCAGTCTTGGAGGCCCACCTGGTTGACAAAGTCCAGGTGTGCTGAGGACCCCTGGTTGCAAAGTGAGTCCGGACAGCTGAGGCCCTTCTGTCTTCCGCCTTTACTGTTGATATGGCCAGAGAATTCTCTACAGTTGAGCATGAAGAAAACAACATGTTTATGTGAAGTACTCACAGCTAACCTAGAAATGTCATTGTTCATTTTTTCCCTTTTCCACCATGCCATTTTACCTTTTCTAACATACGCAATGGTTAAATTTTGAAGCACATTTAAAATGCTTTCTTTCACTTGGTTATTAGTTACTAGACATTGCTTGAGTAAAAAATGATATAAGTATATTCACTTCTTATTTGATTTCGAATAATGTAGTTTAGTGTTTAGACATAAGGTTTTTTAGAAGCACGAGTTCATACTAAGTTCATTATGAATTCATTATAAGTTCAGATACATACCTAGGAGTTGTGTAAGTGATTTATAACATTGTTTTAACAGATTTAGGGTACAGATTAATCAGCAAGGTTTTTACTTAATTTGATAGTTAAGATTTTGAGTTGACGTATATAGAATAGGTTTTCTCTAAATTCATGATACTTAAACTGGATACTTTTATGATAAATTAACTGGATACAGAAAGCAACCTTGGAGCCTGGGAAACATCATTAAAAGCTACTTTTGAGTTTTCTTTAGGAATATACATTGCACGATAAGAGAAAAGCAATGAAAACACCTGGATGAGGAAAGGCGATTACAAAGCTTTGAAGATCACAGAAACCCCAGAGAAAACTCCTGATATGTGGAAGAATGTACACCTGGAAACTTTCTTGAGGCACTTCAAGGACTGTAATTTAGGACTTCGGGCCAAAACTGCCGTTCTTGGCTTTAGGAATAGTTTTACAGTTTAAAATTGTTTTGTGCTTATAGGGATAGTGTTATAGTTTGAGATTGTTTTGAAAAGAGTTGCTGGTAGTGCTATTCTAGGCAAGATAATTATTTTATCCATGTATTAAATGTAGTTGGTAAATGTGTAATCATGCAAGTTTATATAATTTATATATATATAAAATTATTAGACTTGACAAAAATTATTAGACTTTGATTATGTTTAACAAGGTTTTTACTTTGAATCATTAATTAAGTTTTAATGCTGTAGTTTGATGTGTTGTTTTGTTTTGTTTTGTTTTTTTGAGTTGGAGTCTCACTTGGTTGCCCAGACTGGAGTGCAGTGGCCGCTCCCGGCCACTGCAGCCTTGCTTGCTGGGTATCGGGGATCCTTCTGCCTCAGCCTTCTGAGTAGCCGGAATTACAGGTGTGCACTACCACACCCGGCTGATTTTTTTATTTATTGTATAGATGAGGTCTCGCTGCCCAGGTGGGTCTCGAACCCGCAGGCTCAGGCAATCCACGCACCTCAGTCTCCCAAAGGCGCGGGATTACAGGCTGAGCCACCGAGCCTGGCTGATGTTTTATAATTACTTTGAAGATTGTTTTAGGTTCGTAAGCTTAAGTTCTCATAATGAAGTTGGTACTTTAAAGATAATAATAATTGCTTAGGTGGTTATCTCAAGATAAAGATTTTCCAGAAGGTTGTCAAGCATAAAGGAAAACACGTCAAACCACCCCCTAAACCACCATTTACCTAAACTTAAAAGCTCATTAGCAATTATACAGCCATAATGATTTTAGCTGTGTTAGTTTTATTTCATTATGTTTAGTTCATTTTACATGTTAAAATCAGAGTAAAGATTAGTATGTATATTTTCACAGTAAGTCACTTTCATAGTTATTCTTTAAATGTTAGCCACTAGCCGGGCTCAGTTCAAGACCCACCTGGGCAACTTGGTGAGACCTCATCTCTACAATAAATCAAAAAATTAGCCAGGTGTGGTAGCACGTGCCTGTAATTCCAGCTACTCGGAAGGCTGAGGCGGAAGGATCGCCAGAGCCCAGCAGGTCGAGGCTACGGTGGCCGGGAGCGGTCACCGCACTCCAGGCTGGGCGACAGAGTGAGACTCTGACTCAAAAAAAAAAAAAAATGTTACCCACTATTTTTGGTCAAGTTAATAGGCTTCAAATTCCTACTAGGTATAATTTTTAGTTTTGCTTTGGTGATTTTAAGGCCTTTTTAATTAGACAAGTAATGTATAACAGAAATAATCAAAGTAAGCTTTGTAGGTTAAGTGATATATTATGTTTAGTTTAAATAAAACTTTTCAACTTATCTTAAGACATTAACTGAAAGTAGAAAGCTTCAAAAACCACAAGATGGCAATATCTGTTCTGTTTTTTTATCTCAGTCAAGGTTATTAATTAAGTTACTATTGTAGGAATTTTCTTCGTCCTCTCCCTTACACAAATAATATAAAAACTCACTGCTAACTGACAATAAATGGCATCTGTCCTGCTTGCAACAGAGTCAGTGTCCAAGTTTTCTTTCATCGCCTACTCCATTTCTCCTTTGGGAAACCCTAGACCTAGCTGGAGCAGGACACCGGCAGCAGTTTGCCCCAATATTGGTGATGTTATTCTACCTTGATTACTTGGTTAAAGTGGTGTCCACTAGGTTTGTCCATTATAAAGTCACTATTTTCCCTTTTCAGCTAGTGAATTTAGTAAAGTTACTATTTATTATATATTTCAGTCCTACGGGTTCAAGACCTGCCCGGGCAATTTGGCGAGACCTCATCTCTACAATAAATCAAGAAAAATTAACCAGGTATGGTGGCACATGCCTGTAGTTCCAGCTACTTGGAAAGCTGAGATGGAAGGATCGCTTGAGTCCAACAGGTCGAGACTGCGGTAGCCGTGAGCATGCCACTGCCCTCCAGCCTGGATGACAGAGTGAGACTCCAACAAAAAAGAAAGGGAAGGAAGGGAGGGACGGAGAGGGGGAGGGGGGGATCTACCTCTTTGGGGAAGAATGATGTTGTCAAAGACCAGAGTTTAAGGCATAGGTACCCCTAGGGGCTCAGAAATCTGCAGGATCAATGATTAAGTCTCTAAGGGGGTGGAGCAGGAGCTGAATGTCCTTTGGTCAAAGCATGGGTCACATTGCTGAATATAGCCTTTACTTATTTAATCATGCAACTGAAAATTTCAAAAACTGCCATTATCAACATACAGCTTCTATGTCAATAGTTTCTTATTGATCTTTGGATTTAAAAAATAGGGTCTTGATCACAAGCCAGATGTCTAATAAAAAACTCCAGGCTTCCACAGACCTACTGGTCAGACAGTTCAAATGGCACAAGATTGTGGCTATGGGTTCAGTCATTGCAATCTGGGTGAGTAGTCCTCTTTTCACTTATCTCTGTCCACCCATTAAGCTTGAACTACTTCCTTTCTTCTGGAAGAAGGAGGCTGAGAGATGTTCTCCATTTTCTCATTCCATTTCCCTGCCTTCTAATCCAGGAGCAGAAGTGTTATGGTGGGACAAGTTATTAGAAAGAGAATATATCAGGTAGGGATAGTTATAAGGGAATCCAAAACACTAGCCTAAAATAATTTGTTTGAGGAGAACATAGAAATCTAAGTCGTCCATTCTTTTGCTTTCCCAGGTTGCAACATTTCTACTCCAGTTCAACTGGCTCCTTTTCACTTCTTAAAACTGAGGTCACTGCAACCTTCATATGGTCTATAAGGATGCCCTGTTCCTCCTTCTTACCTTGGTGCACATGTATAGATTTTCTTTTCCTCTTGGTTCTACCAAAAACAAGTTGTAATTCTTCAAGAAGGAGCTTTACTAGGAATAAATAGGGAAACAAAGCAAAAAGATACTCAAGGATATAAACCTATGTATTTACAAAGGTTTGGCAAATCATTTATGTCAGACTAAATAACAATTGGTTTCAGGCTGAGTTGTCTCCACAGCATCTTTTTTCTGGGCATTAACTCAAATTTTTCAATGTCTAGTCTGAGATAAATTAATGTTGTTGCTTTGACTAGTCCTGATGAAACTGAGAATTTCTTCTTTCTTCTTTCCCTCCCTTCTTTCTTCCCGTCCTCCCCTCCGTCTTTCTTTCTTCTTCTACTTTTATTGTGGTAAATACACATAACATAAAATTTTCCATCCTAACAATTTTTTTTTTTGAGTTGGAGTCTCATTCTGTCACCCAGGTTGAAGTACAACAGCACACTCACTGCCACCCCAGCATCGACCTGCTGGGCTCTGGCGATCCATCCACCTCAGCTTTCCAAGTAGCCAGAACTATAGGCACGAATTACCACACCCTGCTAGTTTTTTATTTATTGTAGAGATGAGAGCTCGCCAAGTTGCCTGGGCTGGTCTGGCACCCGCAGGCTCAGGCAATCCACTCACCTCAGCCTCCCAAATGCTGGGATTACAGGCTGAGCCACCGAGCCTGGCCAAGGG
>NW_007080466.1:115578-122682 GCF_000164805.1 Carlito syrichta | reverse complement strand
CTGGCCAAGGGTCTCACTTTATCGAGCATGATCATGGCTTACTGCAGCCTCGACCTCCTGGGCTCAGGGAATCCTTCCCTCCTGAGTAACTGGGACTACAAGTGTGCACCACCACACCCGGCCAATTTTTTTATTTTTTGTAGAGACAAAGTCTCACTGTGTTCCCCAGGCTGATCTAGAACTCCTGAGCGCAAGCAATCTTCTTGTCTGAGCCTCTCAAAGAGCTGGGATTACAGGTATGAGCCATCGTGCCTGGCCACCTCATTATAATTTTGATTTAATCTTACTTCCAAGTAGGACATTGATGGTGCCACAGTGATGAGTGGTCAAGTCACTACATCTAAAAGACAGAAACTCGGCCAGGCTCGGTGGCTCACCCTGTAATCCCAGCACTTTGAGAGGCTGAGGCGAGTGGATTGCCTGAGCCCACGGGTTCGAGACCCATCTGGGCAACTTGGCAAGACCTCATCTCTACAATAAATCAAAAATTATTCGTGCATGGTAGTGCACGCCTGTAGTTAAAGTTCCTTGGCTGAGGCGGAAGGATCGCTGGAGCCTTAGCAGACTGAGACTGCAGTGGCCGGGAGCGTGCCACTTCCCTCCAGCCTGAGTGACAAAGTGAGACCCCAACTCAAAAAATAAAATAAAATAAAAGACAGAAACTCAAACTCTACCTCTTTCTTGAACTGTGTTCTCTTTTAAACTGTGGGGCATAATCTCTGGGCCTGGCCAACTCTGTATCTCGGAGAGACATCCCATGATTATGCAAACTCCATAATTTAAACTGGAATGAGCCTGAAAGTTTTGCTTAAGCCTTAAGTCTAAACCACACACTCCAAACTCTCCTTTTTCTAGAATGCTATAGAATAAAGTATACAATGTTGGCTCATGTGTTTTAAAAAGCTGTACAGAAGAAACTCTTTTAAAAGACCTCCACTTTGCCAACTTTTTTTTTTAGTTGGAATTTCACTCTGTCACTCAGGCTAGAGGGCAGTGGCCTGCTCACGGCCACCCCAGCATTGACCTACTGGGCTCCAGTGATCCTTCTGCCTCAACCTTCCAAGTAGCCAGAACTACAAGCGCACACTACCATGCCCAGCTAATGTTTTTAGTTTTTATTTATTTATTTATTTATTTTGAGTTGGACTCTCACTCTGTCGCCCAGACTGGAGTGCAGTGGCTGCTCCCGGCCACCGCAGGCTTGACCTGCTGGGCTCTGGCGATCCTTCCACTTCAGCCTTCCGAGAAGCCGGAATTACAGGTGCACGCTACCACGCCTGGCTAATTTTTTGATTTATTGTAGAGATGAGGTCTCACCTGCCCAGGCGGGTCTTGAACCCACGGGCTCAGGCAATCCACTCTCCTCAGCCTCCCAAAGGCACGGGATTACAGGCTGAGCCACCAAGCCCGGCTATGTTTTTATTATTTATTGTAGAGATGAGGTCTCACCACGTTGCCCAAGCTGGTCTCGAACCCATCAAGCAATCCACTCGCCTTGGCCTCCCAAAATTCTGGGATTATAGGCTGAACCACTAAGCCCAGCCAGGTGTGATTTTTCTTTTAAAGCAGACAATGTCATAAAAAAGAAATGCAATTAGAAATTCCAAGAAAACAAAGGCTTAAGAGAAAAACAGGTATATACCCACAGAATGCTAGAATGCAGGTGAATTCATAGAGCCAATATCTCCATACAAGGTAAAAGTCACAAGATTCTGTTGTTTTGGATGGAAAAATATATTTTTAAATATATAGTCTCCAAAGATACTTATAGCTACAACAGTAGCTAAGAAAGACACTAAAATAATAAAATGTATACCATGGGCTGAGGATAGAAGAGAGATGAGGATTCTAAGAAGCTCAGCCCTCCTCTGTTGCAGTAGGTACTTTTTGTTGTTATTTGTTTGTTTGTTTGTGGGGTTCTTTGTTGTTGTTTTTCCTGAGTTGGAGTTTCACTCTGTTGCCCAGGCTGGAGTGCAGTGGCATACTCACAGCTACCCCAGAGTTGACAGGCTGGGCTCTAGCAGATCCTTCCGCCTCAGCCTTCCAAGTAGCCAGAACTACAGGTGCACACTGCCATGCCCAGCTTATTTTTTTTTTTTATTGTAGAGACAAGGTCTCATCAAGTTGCTTGGGCTGGTCTCAAACCCACAGGCTCAGGCAGTCCACTCGCCTTGGCCTCCCAAAGTGCTGGGATTACAAGCTGAGCCGCTGAGTCACCGAGCCCGGCCGCACCAGGTGTTAACAGGTAAGTTAGGTGGATTGGAGTTGGGATCACAAGGTAGCAGCTGTTTCCTTTCATTTTAATTTATCACCACCATCTTGTTTCTCAGTCATGTGCATTTTTTCCTGCAAAATAAAATAAACAGAAAAGAATCTGGGATGTCTGTGGAATGACATTAGCTCTAGATTCAACCAAACACCATGGATTCAAGCAGAAAATCCTAATCCTACCCACACTTCTGTCTCTTCAAATAAGACCCAAGTAGGTGCAGCGTCTGGTGCAGAAACTCATGGCCTGTCCAAGACAAATGTACCTGTAGGGCTGGGATCACTGAGGATGGCAGTGGACACCAGCCACAGTGGCATCTGTAGGGTGCATCATGAAGTCTAGCCCAGTATGGAAGAAACCCTCCTTGCAGGATTCCAGTCTGAAAAGAATCTTCCTTGGAGGATACCAGTGCATGAGACATCAGCCATGATTTGGGGCAGCCAGAAGGCGGTCCAGCATGTTGCTGCCAGTAGCCAGAGGCAGAGGCCAGGGTCATGGCAGTGGAGGGGAAGGTAATAGGATCATGGCTGGGCCTGGAACATCTTGCCATCCTGCATAGACTGGGGACACAACAAACATTATCCCTTGGTGGGCAGAGGCTCCCTAAGGCCAGGACAGGGTCTGGGAGGAAACTCCAGTCAAGTTCAAGTATAAGGGTTTCCATCTCAACTCAGCCACTGGAGATTGTGGGGGCCATCCCATTTCCAACCACTCTGCCTTCACCATTCTCCCAGTGGCAGTAAGGACTAGGGCTGGGCACTGATGGGCCTGACCCCTAGAGAAACTTAATAAAGACTATTACTAAAACCTAAAATACATTAGCAGTTTATTGACAATTACCTTAAAATAAGTATTTTCCTACAATATTGAAAGCAACATGATTAGCAAGAGCCTAACAATTGAGTGAATCAATGACGATTGATCCTAAAAATATATTAAGCAGCAGTTGGTAATAATTTAAAGAATTAATATTTTGTGAATGATTACCACGTCTCAATGATGCTCCTAGGCTTTTGTTCACCACTCCTACCTTAACACTTAACCTTTACAACAACCCTCATGGCAGGTCCTATCACCATCCCTATTTCACAGGTGAGAGGCCATGTGAACCTGCCTAGGGTCACACACCTGGATATGAGCCTGGCACAGGCAGTGTTAGGAGAGATGCTGTTGTCATAACAGTACACAGAAAAGGAGGTGCAGAGAAGAGCATGGTGTGATGGTCAGACATGATGTGGGCCAGCCCTGTGTGGACCCTGCCCTGCAGCTGACTTACCTGCACTTCTCTCATCCTCACATCAGGTCGGTGCCTCATCACAGGAGGAGCACAGTGTACAAGGAGAGAGCTCATACAATGCTGGTATATAGTAGGAGCTCAATAGATGCTGACTATGACTAACTCAATAAAAATTAGTGCTCACCTCAGCAGCTCATGTACTAAAATTGGAACGATACAGAGAAGATTTGCATGGCCCCTGCTTAAGGATGACATGCAACTTCATGAAGCGTTCCATATTTTTTTAGCGGACCCCAAACATTATTATAATACTATATAAAGGGATTGGCAGTAGTGGGACACTGTCAGGGAAGGTGGGAAGACACATTAACATTCATAAGGGTACCCACAGTTTATCTGTACAATGATCGCTTTTGTACCTAACCTTGAGTTGTACCCCACATCTTTACAATAAAAAAGAAAAAAAAGATAAACAAAACAGACAAAATAACTAGAAATAAACAAGCCACAATGACAGCTGGGTTTGCATTTATGTGATAGGTCTGTGTGTGTTTCCTTCTAAGTTTATTTCTTTTATTCTCCAAAACGTACATGATCTCAAGTGTGAGTCAAGATGTAGAGAGCAAATGTGGAGTCAGAGGAAACCACCTCCTGCCCACCCCCCCAACTCATCACTGATATGGGCTCCTTGTTGGTGGTTTCCCTGCCTGGGGTCACAGCTGTTTCTACTTTCAGTCACTGACCTGATCCCGGGGTCAGGTCCCCAGTATACCCACACCTACTGCAGGTGCTGTTTGGAGGAGGAGGAGAACTAAACAGGTGAGATGGTCCAATAGCTCGCAGGGATGACAGTACCTAGCAGCCAGTGGCTTTAAAACTGTCTCATATCCAGTTAAGTTCACAGCAAGGGCCAGAAGCTCCCATAGGCCTTTGTTAGTCTCTGGGGACTGTGGAAGCCCATTTTCCTCATGTCCCTCTGAAAGCAGATCATATGGGAAGGGGAGGCTTAGAGAGGCTATGAGTCCAAGTTTCCTTCCCAGCAGGTAAGAGCAGACCAGAAAAGGGTATTACCTTTGGGTCATCCCAATATGTTTGTTTGTCCCTTGACCTGGCTTGGTCTGAACAAACAATCCACAACTGCAAACCCAAAAAATCCCAGATCCTGATCCTTGGTTCACTTCCCAAATGACTCACCAAGCCCACTTCTTCAGGCCACAAAATGCCGTTTCCAGCCTAACTCATGGACCTAGCCACACGGTAATCTTATAATACAGAAGGCAACCACAGCCCCACCTGAGCCAATCCTGAGCCCAGCCTGATCTTTGGCCTCAGTGATCTCACTACCCCACAGGTGAAACCCTGACCCTAATGACTGGAGGGAGGGCTGTTCCCGTCCCTGGGCCTGGGCCTTGTAAGAAATCAGCCCCCCAGCCACAAGGAGGCTGGGGCCCCCAGGCCACTCACCAGACTACTGAGGCCTGTACACAAGCCCAACGTCCACATGGGGGTCCCCTAAGGGCTGCAGGGGGTAGGACCCCTCTCCCTCGCACTGGGATCTTCTGTACTGGCCTACTGAACTGGTTCCATGTGCTGGGGAAGGGACGTTTAGCACCAATGGTCATTGGCAAACCAGTTTTACACCTGCTCAGCAGTCAAGTTCATCTCCAAAGCAAAGTTACCCTGCCCCCAAATAACAAAACCTCTAAGCCCTGCTTCCATTGCCTGAACCACAGGGGTGCGCAAAAGCAGCTCTGATAGCTAATTTCCACCAAGAAAGGGGCAGGAGTCTAGCATAACCTCTCTAAGGACAGTAGAGAGTGCACCAAAGATCATCTCCTGAGCACGTGTTCTGGGAAGCAGAAAGCTGTCTGCCTGGGCAGGTAATGCAGGCCTCACCCCTCCAACCTCCGTTGACCCTCATCCATGGACCAGCAGATGCTATGGCCATACCCTCTGTGCAACTGCATGCACTCATTCTCCTGGGTGAACCATTGCTCAGTTTATGTGGACAGCGGGGCCAGGGCCACCCTGAGCCCCTGGAGGGGCAAGGCCCATGGAACTGCACCCTCACCCCTCCACACCCAGTGCCTGACACAAACCCACATGCAGTGGAAGAGCATGTTGGTCCCAAACAAATGTCTGAGCCTGTGCTCTTTCCTTTCCTGGAATGACCCCAGGCTTCATGGTCCAAGGACCAGAGCTCAGAGCAGGATTGGGAGTGCCTGTTGATTGTTTGGGAACAAGAATTATCACTGGAGAGGGTCCTGTTGATTACACAAGAGAAAAAAGTAGGCAGAGCAAACAGAAAAATCTGCAAATGGACGGGCAAGAGGTGGGCGGAGTGATTAATGATAAAAGCCTGGCAACTAGACGCCAGAAAGAAGTGGGCAGAGGGGGACTACCCAGGTTGGAACCCCCACTGGACTGCCCACCCCACCCACCCCGAAATCTAACCCCGCCCCTAAACCAACCCACAATGAACCAGATCGCACCCCTAGCCCCTTGATGACTAAAGTGACTTTTTTCATTGCCAAATTCCTAACTTTTAATGTGATTTACTCTCCAACCTAACTCTGGCAGATAAAGAAGAAAAACCAAAGTATTTTATGACCCTGTAGTGCTGTCTTCTGAGGGACTTGCTTTAGGACAAGACTTGCAACAAGTCCATGAGGAATGCGATGGACTTGGATTCATTAGAGATCAGGAAAGGGGCATTTGTACATGGGTGGCAAACTCAAATGCCCAGAAGAAAAGGGCATCTGAACATGGGTAGGCACTTCATGAATGAGGTCATCTGGGGGTGAGGGAGACAAGCTCATTGATTGATGGCATCTAATTATCAGTGTAGATAAAGTTTTATGGTTGGAGGTGGTAGACTTCAAACAGAGCAGTTTGAAGATCATTTTAAAAGATGCCAGAGTTAGACCGGGCTCGGTGGCTCAGCTTGTAATCCCAGCACTTTGGGAGGCCGAAGTGAGTGGATTGCTTGAGTCAGCGGGTTCGAGGCCAGCCCGGGCAACTTGGCGAGATCTCATCTCTACAATAAAATAAAAAATTAGCCAGGCGTGGTAGTACGCGCCTGTAATTCCAGCTACTTGGAAGTCTGAGGTGGAAGGATCGCCAGAGTCCAGCAGGTTGACACTGGGGTGGCCATGAGTGTGCCACTGCACACTCTGCCTGGGTGACAGAGTGAGACTCCAACTCAAAATAAATAAATAAATATTTATGCTTTCCAGCAGGCCTTGCTCCATACATCATTGCCGAGATTAAGGCCACACAACATGTTTCCTGACACCTCAACTTCCTTTCTTTCCATCTCTAACTCTCTACTCTCTCCCTCCATTCTTTCCTCCTTCCCTCCTTTCTGACTCTTTTTCTTTCTTTCATCACTCTTTTAGACTGTAAAATAAAATATGCCTATGGAAAAGTTTTCAAAAATAAAAACAACTTCATCTGCATATCACACTCCTTTAGCTTTCCTCAAACTGCCCTTTTTTTTTTTTTACTGCTTTCACAGATCATTTTTGTGTGTGTGTGTGTTGGAGTCTCACTCAGTCACCCAGACTGGAGTGCAGTGGCCGCTCCCGGCCACTGCAGC
>NW_007080466.1:82356-115451 GCF_000164805.1 Carlito syrichta | reverse complement strand
TCGAACCCGCGGGCTCAGGCAATCCACTCACCTCAGCCTCCCGAAGTGCTGGGATTACAGGCTGAGCCACCAAGCCCGGCTTTCACAGATCTTTAGATAACAATGCTAACTTGCTGTCAGTCAGAAAACATTTTAATCCACTTACAGACCCCTGCTTGGAAATGTCCCATCTCCCTGGACTGAACCAGTGCAAATCTCATATGTATTGATTTATGGTTTCTTGTAACGTCTGTCCTCCTAAATTGTATATAACAAGCTAACATTCAAATATGGTGGGCACATGTTCTCAGGACCTTCTAGAGACACAGGCCACGAGTCTAGATCCTCATGTTGGCTCAGAATAAATGACCTTAAAATACTTGACAATGTTTGGCATCTTTTCATCAACATCCTAAACCCTAATCTCAGCATGAACCCTAACACTATAATAGCTCTACATTGTAACCTTTAATGTGGATTTATCCGAGTTTCATCTGTCTATGCCCAGTTATGAGTCTCTGAACGTTCCTCAATATATGCAAGAAGAAAGCTGTAACTCAGGGCCCCCACACACACAGTGAAAAATATCCACCTGTAACTATTACACCTTGAGCTCTAGGTTCAGAAAAGTTCCAGGAAGAAGCACAGCCCCAGCAAGACAAAAACCAGTTGGATCCAGAGATGTCTGAGTTGGAGATGAACTTTGGAAAACTCTCCTCGTTACCATACTAAAAATCTCACTCAGGAAGCAGTTCAATCATTTCTCTGTATGTGACTTGTGAAGAAACATGATTGACAACTGCACCTCTGCGGCCTCTACTCTACGTTGACATGCAGTAACTCAGTGAACCAGCCTAATAAAAGCCCTATTTCCACCTCTGCTTAGGGAGGCATGGCTTTGGGGAGCTAGCACCGGGGTCCTACTTACTTGCTTCAAGTGATAAAATCCCCTTGTTAAATCCTCCTTGGTTGTGGTCATTCCACTACCACCCACCAAGCCATCTAACCCACATGTTGTGTCAGTAACAAAACCTTTTCGTGATCACCCATGCAGCTAAGGGAGGGATGAGAGTGTTTTCTACATATTTGACATACACTAGGCTGATGTTAGGAATTCACAAACATTAGCATTTTTAATCTTTCAAGAGATATGTAATGATCCTAATTTTTTTTTTTTTTTTTGAGTCAGTGTCTCACTCTGTCACCCAGGCTGGAGTGCAGTGACACGCTCATGGCCACCGCAGCCTCGACCTGCTGGGCTCAGGTGATCCTTCTGCCTCAGTCTTCCAAGTAGCTGGAACTACAGGTGCATACCACCATGCCCAGTCAATTGTTTGCTTTATTGTAGAGAGGAAGTCGCACCAAATTGTCCAGGCTGGTCTCGAACCCCTGGGCTTAAGCAATCCTCTTGCCTCCACCTCCCAAAGTGCTGGGATTAGAGGAAAAAGCCACCACACCCAGCCTATATTGCCTCATTTAAAGTGAGCCAGTGGGGATATTTTTTCTCCCTTAAAGCTCGCAAGTTAATGATCTTCATTAAATCTCTGTTCATTAAATCTCTGGTCATTAAACACATAAGAATCCAAGCTTTAGCCAAATAGCATGGAGTTAAAAAACATTTCCCTTCACTTATCTGCTGTGCGATCTTAGAATAATCAGATACTAATACTGGAATTATAAAATCAACATGGAAATGGCAATAATTGTACCATATGTGCCAAAGAAGTGTGCTAATGATAAACACTGTAAATAGAGTCTCTGACTTAAAATACATGGCCAATGAGATATAATTGATGTAGTTTGTTACAAGTAATAATATTACCACAAGATAAAATATGTTTACAATAGTCTTGAATTTTCCAGGAAAGTCTCATCTCTATTGTTAATTCTTACTGTCGATAATATTTTTCTAATCATAGTAACAGAAACTAGTTAAGTAAAGTATAACACTATTCACTAATACCTAGGTAAAATTTAATACATTTATTGCTATATTTATTTTTACTATAATCCCATGACATAAAAGAATGTTGAAACTTAAAATGATTAACTATCTTGTCTAAAATTACACAGCTTTGAAGTAGTATGATAAGACTATATCTGATAATTGTAAGTGCTGTGCTTGCATTTACTGTACTCAATTTCCTATTACAACAGTGAAATTTACTAAAATCCTAAAAGCATTCTTCCAGACTACATCTACCTTTCTCCCTGTTACACATAGAAGAGAAAGAAAAACATCAGAAATACAACACAATGATAAATTATTGTTTCCCCAAGCATTATACACTTAAAAACCCTTTGTGTTGTGGTACATGTGTTGGTTTGAGAAACTCTCTCTTTGACAGGCCTGTGATGTCCTCCATGGCAAGGCAAGCAGGACTCAAAAGGAGGGAGGAGGCACACATGGGAGAGGGGAGGCCTACCAGCTGTGGATCAGTGATCAGGCTGAAATTTCTGTGGCCTAAAACCAAGACCCTAGGACTCTGGAGTTCTGGAAAACTAGCACTTAGGGACAAAGGGAGGGAAAACATGTAGAAAGAAACCTGAAGGTGTGCTGCAGCCACAGGTAGGACCTAAAAGACTTTGCGTCATAAAATATATAAATGGAATTGAGAAAATAAAAGAGAATGAAGTTGGACACCAAGAGCAGGATAGTGTGGGTGGCCCTCATCTCAGGGGAGGTCCTGTGGGTGAGATTGGGGCTGTGGACATGTTGGACCTTCTGGTGGTGTCGATGCAGGAGACGTATCATGTAGACACTGGCCGAGACCATGAGGATCATTAGCACAGCTCCCAGAAAGGACAGCAGGATTGAAGATAGCCCAGACGGGGAGGCCTCATACTGGCCAAAGATGTGTTTTCCTATCCTGGAATCACTGCTATTTTCTCAGGAGACACTAATTTGAATGGGAGAGATAGTGTTGTTTGCCAGATTGAGGATCCAGCAGAGGAAACAAAAGGAGCCAGCATTCTTGATTACTTTGTCTCTGAGGGCACCCCACAACCTGCTCCAGGGGCTGACCATGGCTGCCTGAAAGCAGCTTAGCAAACAAGTGATGCAGAGTGAAAGATCACGTGACATCCTGTGGAGGGAATACATGACTTGACAACCACAATTTTCCAGGGCGTGTAACAGTCCCAAATCTTCCATCTTGGAAAGAAGAACAAAGGAGTTGGCTACAGCCAAGTTGGACAGAGTGAGGTCTGTGGGCTTCAGCCTGTGCTCAGTGAGAAACAATGAGCTGTGAATGAGGAGAAGGAAGGCATTTCCCAGAATACCAACTACCACTTGGAACAGGAACACAACTTTCAGGACCACATCACCCACACTCATTTGCACCATGTCCATGGAGGCATGTGGTTGGAGGACCCAGGTAGTCTCCTAGGAAATAATAAAATTAACATGGCTGTGCTGTATTACAGCTGCCCCAGTGAGCGAGGGATCTTGGACTTTACCATCTATGCTAACAGGTGAGAGGAACCCAAAGACCTGGGAAAATAATGTAGCAGAAGGACCCATAAGTCCACCAGAACAGCCAGCTGATATTTCCTCTAATCCTGAGCAGAGTCACGTGGATGACACCTACTCACTGAGGCTCAGGTTTTTTTCTCTTTCTCCATCTTTATTCAGTTCCTACTTAGTTCTGAACTTGGTGGTGATCAAACGGCATTTCTGATTGGAGAAGGAGAAACTCAAACACATCATTACAATTTACTTTAAAATCTCTGAATAAGGAATATGACAACTTATGTAGGAAGTAAATAACACCAAGGAATATGTGATGGTTGTCCAGAGGCCAGGACATTTGAATTCAGTTGGAGAATAAAAAGGAGACCAGCAGCAGAAAAATGGGGATGAGTACTTTAGTCAAAAGCACTACCAAGTGGCGAGTCAGGACACATGGAAGCAGTACTTACTGGGAAAGGACAAGCAGCCATGCGTGGCTGCGGTGGAGTCTATTGGATACACATGAATCAATACTTATGAACTTGGTCTATAATGTAAACACAGCTACAACAGTAGAATAATACAACCCCATACTCTTTCTGTCTTAAAGAATTAAACTGGAATGTGCAGGAAAGTTTCCTGGCACTTTAAAACTCCAGTTTTATGCTAAGGTATTTTTTCATTACCATCATACTCACTATTTGAGTGTTATAATACATTCCCCTTGCTTTCTTTTTTTTTTTTTTTTGAGTTGGAGTCTCACTCTGTCGCCCAGATTGGAGTGCAGTGGCTGCTCCCGGCCACCACAGCCTCGACCTGCTGGGCTCTGGCGATCCTTCCGCCTCAGCCTTCCAAGTAGCTGGAACTACAGGCGTGCGCTACCACACCTGGCTGATTTTTGATTTATTGTAGAGATGAGGTCTCGCCGCCCAGGCGGGTCTCGAACCCGCAGGCTCAGGCAATCCACTCACCTCAGCCACCCAAAGGCACGGGATTACAGGCTGAGCCACCGAGCCTGGCTTCCCCTTGCTTTCAATTGAGTGGAATAAGAATGGAATCTGACAATAATTTTTGTCCCATTTAACTTTATACTCAAAAACATAAGGTAGGTGGACAGAGACATCATCTTCACTCTGTTTATAGACTTCAGGGGTAGAATACTTTGAGGGAAGTCCCTGGCATTATGGAATCACAGAAGAGGGACTACTTTTCCATGGTGTTGGAAGACTTTACAGAACTACAAAACTTTATACCATTATTCAGGTCAATATGGGGTGGTACAAGATTCTACATACACACTGTGACTCTCAGGCACTGGGTGCAACCTCAGGACAGAAAAAACAGCATCACTACTGCACAGCAACAGAAAGAGCAGTGGTGCCCAGTGAAAGGTAAGTGCAGGGCTTTTCTCCCCTTCCAACTTCCATGAGCTACTCAAGCACATTCTGTGCCCCTAAGGGTGTCAGCAGGACCATAATGAGACAGGTGGAAACAAAGATTGGAAGCATATACATGAGTGAGGAAGTTCTCCATAGACTCAGCTTTCTGAAGAATTATACCTTTAAGACATTCAACATAGTTGTAAAGGATGCAGGTAAAGACATTATTACATGAAAGAGCTGTAGCATAATCTAGGCTAAAGATGCAGGAGATATAGTCATAGAGAAGGAGGAGAAAAATAATAAGGAATTCAATATAGAAACACATACATACATATACAGTAGAGGTCAGAAGTCAGGATAATTTTGCTTCCAGTTTCTCAATTACTAATTATTCGCTGAATATGTGATAGATAATCTATATAGTCAACCTATTTTACATACAACTTTTCTACAAACTACCATTCTCATTTTTATGTAAGAGGAATGGAGACAGAGCAGGAAAGTTGAGTAATTTACACAAAGTCCACAGTGTCATTAAGTCTATAGACTTAAATCAGTCTATAGACAAAGAGTCTTTAGAGTCAGACACTCAAGTTTATTTTCTTTCTCTCTGTGTCCTCATTATGCAGAAAGTTAGGGAGCCTGACACTTTTCTTAAAGGGGTCCAGCCCCTTTGCCAGGTCATGAGATCTCCTGAAGGAGAGACGGATAGGCGAAAGACGAAAACATTATTCCCGGACACCTGCTTCCTGAGCAGATGACCTCCTTTATTAGTTAACAGAAAGCTTTTATAGCATTTGTAAAAGGGGCAAGACAAAGAAAATTCCTTCACGTACATATGTTTTAAAAGTTACCACCATCTAGCGGTCTTTAGAAGAAACGAATAAGCCAAAAACAGTATCTACTTTCAGTTAATGAGTCTTGAGATAAGTGTAAAAGGAGTTTCACTTAAACTAAACATCATGCATACAAGGTTTACTTTGATTTCGGTTCCACATCACTAGTCTAATTTAAAAAGCCTTAAAATCACTAGTACAAAACTATAGATTGTACCTAGTGATAGTAGGAACATGAAGCCCATTAACTTAACCAAACAACAGTGGCTAGCATTTAAAGAATAACTATGAAAGTCACTTACTGTGAAAATACATACACTAATCTTTACTCTGGATAAACATATAAAGTGAATGAAACATAATGAAATAAAACTAACACAACTAAAATTATTATGGTTGCAAATTGCCAATGAGCTTTTAAGTTTAGGATAATGGTGATTTGGCTGTTTTCCCTTATGCTTGGCAACCCCCTGGAAAACATCTTTGTCTTAAGATAGGCGGTGGAGCAATTATTATTATCTTTGAGGCACCAGCTTTATCATTATGTGAACTTAAACTTATGAACTTAAAACAATCTTCAAAGTAGCTATAAAACACTAAACTATAGCACTAAGACTTAATTAATGACACAAAGTAAAAACCTTGTTAAACATAACCAGAGCCTAATAATTTTTGTCAACCCTCATACATATGTATATTGATTATATAAACTTGTATGATATTACATTTACCAATTATGATTAATACATGGATAAAACAATTATCATGTCTAGAATAGCACTGCCAGCAACTTTCTTCAAAAGAGTCCCAAATTACAGTCCTTGAAGTGCTTCAAGAAAGTTCCCAGGTGCACGGTTCTTCATGTAGCAGTTCTTCTCTTTTGGGCTTTTACGACCTTCAAAGCTTTTGTAATCGCCTTTCTTGTCCAGGTGTCTTCATTACTTTTCTCTTATCTTGCAGTGTTTATTTCTAAAGGAAACTCAAAAGAAGTTTTTAATAACATTTCCCAGGCCCTCAAGGTTGCTTTCTGTATTTAGTTAATTATCATAAAAGTATCTAATTAGTATATTATGAATTCAGTGAAAACCCACTCTATAAATGTTTACTTAAAATTTAACTATAGAATTAAGTAAAAACCTTAACGATTAATCTTTTATCCTAAGTCTGTGAAGACAGTGTTATAAATCACCTACATAACTCCTAGATAAGTGTTAGAACTTATAATGAGCTCATAATGAACTTACCATAAACTTGTGCTTCTAAAAAACCTTGTCTGACCACTAAGCTGCATAATTCTAAATCAAATAAGGAGTGAATATACTTATATCATTTTTTACTCAAGCAATATCTAGTAACTTATAACCAAGTGAAAGAAAGCATTCTTGATGTGCTTCAGAGTTTAACCCTTGCATATGTTAGAAAAGGCCAAGTGGCATAGTGGGAAAATGGGAAAATGAACCATGACATTCTCAGGTTAGGTGTGAGTACTTCGCATAAACATGCCATTTTCTTCTTCCACGACTGCACAGAATTTCTTCAGCCGTATCAAACAGCAAAGGTGGAAGACAGGAGGGCCTCAGCTTCCCGGGCTCGCCCTGCGGCCCGGGGTCTTGGGCCCACCAGGACCCTGTCAATCATGTGGACCTCCAAGGCAGGCTCCCAACATTTTCTGACACCGGAAATGACACAGTTCAAACCAAACCCAAGTGCATGCACATATACACACACAAGTACTCATCATTTACTCAAATCTAACCCAGGCATAAAAGGGAACATTTGTGAAGAGAAGATAACCTCAAGTCCATGATATTTTGTGTGTGTGCACACAGAGAGACTATGTTACAATTTAGGGGCAGCATTATCTATTCTGAATCCTGGCTCTGTTGCTCAGGCTGGAGGGCAGTGGCATGATAATGGCTCACCGCAGCCTGGAACTCTGGGCTGGGATTACAGGCACAACTGCACTCGTCTTATTTTGAATTCTAAAGAGCAAAAACATCCCTGTTGCTGAGACCAGATTGGGGTGGAGGGCAGTAATGCAGAGAGCCTCTTCTTCCTTTGTTCATTAAAAGACATAAAAGTGAAGAGACCCAGAAATGAGCTTGAATTCAGCATGTCAGCCCTTCCCAGGGAGACTTAAGGACCAACTAGAGACACAGCTTGCCCCAGTGACTACCCATTCCCCAAGCTGCTAGGGTGTCAGAGTCCCTACCACTCCCTCTCAGCCTCACAAGCTCCCCGAGCCCACATCACCCATAGCAGCCCATTGGAATGGGCCTCGGGCAGACACAAAGCCCTGGTTCACCCACCTCTGCTGGAGGATGTAAGTGTCCACTTACTGGCCTGGCCTCTGGACCTAAGCCCTAGGGGTGATCGCCAGGCTTGCCTCTGGTGCTGTGGCTGCAGTCAAGGGTGTGAGCCTCAGGAAGCATCTGTAGCCACTGATATAGAGCCAGGATTCCCAAGCTCATCCCCCAGAGCAGCCATCACTATGTCCCCTGTAGACACAGTGACACTGTCTTCAAGAGGAGTCTGGGGCATTTCCAGAAAGGAGACAACTCAAGTGCCAGGTGCAAATCTTTGGCAGTAATTGCCAATGATTAAGTAGGAGGACTAACAACCAGCATGCACAGCTGGAAGGAAATGTCTCTGTGCCCCCCCTCCACCCCCACTGAACTGCAGGGAAAGATCCAAGGCAGAGTGAGGAGAGGAAAAAGATCCAAGGCTGAGTATGGGGCAGAGGGTATCCCTGATGGTGTCTTCCAGGTAGGCTCATCATCCCCTCCAGTGGGTCTGACCCTCAATAAATTTGTGACCACTGGTGGCTTGTCCCCAAAGGCAAAACACCACCGGCTCCCAGCCAGGGGCAGACTCTGTGTCTCTCATCCCATGCTTTCTTGCCTTCCCTTGGACCCCTGTCCTTCCACCCACACATTTTCATGCAGGGTCTCTAACCTCCTCAAAATGCCGAGGGCATTTTTTTTTAATCACACACTTGTTTCAATAGGTGTGTGATAAAATAAAAGGATTAGTCTTGGTGCCTGGGAAACCTCTCTGAGCATGGTTGGAAGACTGAAGCATGGTTAAAAGTATATGCATTAGCCAGGCTCGGTGGCTCAGCCTGTAATCCCACGCTTTGGGAGGCTGAGGTGAGTGGATTGCCTGAACCCGCGGGTTCGAGACCTGCCTGGGCAACTTGGCGAGACCTCATCTCTACAGTAAATCAAAAAATCAGCCGGGCATGGTAGCACATGCCTGTAATTCTGGCTACTCGGAAAGCTGAGGCAGAAGGATTAAACAACAAATATTTGTCTCTCACAATTATGGAGCTGACAAGTCCAAGATCAAGGTGCTGGTTTATTTAGTCCCTGGTAATTAGGGCCCTCTTCCTGATTTGCTGAGGAATGCCTTCTTGCTGTATCCTCACATGACAGAGAGAAAGTTGATAGAATGTTGGTAGAAATATGGACTATAAGCCGGGCTCGGTGGCTCAGCCTGCAATCCCGCGCCTTTGGGAGGCTGAGGTGAGTGGATTGCCTGAGCCCGCGGGTTCGAGACCCGCCTGGGCAGCAAGACCTCATCTCTACAATAAATCAAAAAAAAAAATCAGCCGGGCATGGTAGCACTCGCCTGTATTTCCAGCTACTCGGGAAGGCTGAGGCGGAAGGATCGCCGGCGGCCAGCAGGTCGAGGCTGTGGTGGCCGGGAGCGGCCACTGCACTCTAGTCTGGGCGACAGAGTGAGACTCCAACTCAAAAAAAAAAAAAAAGAAATATGGACTATAAAGGCCACTCTGATGAGGTCTCAGACAGAAATGAAGAACGTGTTATTGAACAATGGAGAAAAGGCAATCTATGATAAAATGGCAAAGAACTTGGCTGATTATGTTTATGCTCTAGAGTTTTATGGGAGTAGAACGTGCAAGTGATGAAACTGGATATTTGGTGAGAGTTCTTTTTTTATTTTCAAAATGACAGGTAAGATTGTATGCAGTTACCTTATACACAGCCTGTAATCCCACGCCTTTGGGAAGCTGAGGTGAGTGGATTGCCTGAGCCTGCAGGTTCGAGACCCACCTGGGCAGGTGAGACCTCATCTCTACAATAAATCAAAAAATTAGCCGGGCGTGGTAGCGCGCGCCTGTAATTCCGGCTACTCGGAAGGCTGAGGCAGAAGTATTGCCAGAGCCCAGCAGGTTGAGGCTGCAGTGGCCAGGAGCGGCCACTGCACTCCAGTGAGTGGCGTCAGTGAGACTCCAACTCAAAAAAAAAAGAAAAGATTTCTAATTCAAGTGTTAAAGGAGTGGTTTTTTTCCTCTTGACTACTTATAGCAAAATGTGAGAAGAGAGAAGTTAGTTAAAGATGGAATTGCTATGCAAAAAGGAACCAGAACTTAGAGACTGGAGAAATTCTCAGTCTGTCCATATTACAAAAAATGGCAAAGCTGCCAAATGTGGTGACTCATGCCTGCAGCCCCAGCACTTTGAGAGGCTGAGGCAGGAGGATCCCTTGACCCCTGGAGTTTGAGGCTGCGGTGAGCCAAGATTGTGCCACTGGACTCTGGTATGGACAACAGAGTAAGACCCCCGACTCAAAAACAAAATGGCAAATCTTGTTTGGAAGAGAACACTAAGGGTGTGGCAGACTGACGATGTCATGACAAGAGTAGTATGGGTGTGAACGATAGATGTGATCAGCCATCTCAACAGAAGACAGAAATAGAGCTCACACTAGCATAAACACTCCCACCTGGGACTAACAGAAACAGAGAAAATGAGATGAAGTGAAGGAAGGCTATTGGACTTTTTGGATTTTATAGGAAAAGACCATAGAATTGTTCGGCTACAAACATATGCTATTCAAGCCGGGCTCGGTGGCTCACCCTGTAATCCTGCACTTTGGGAGGCTGAGGTGAGTGGATTGCCTGAGCCCGCAGGTTCGAGACCCACCTGGGCAACTTGGCGAGACCTCATCTCTACAATAAATCAAAAAATTAGCCAGGCGTGGTTGCACGTGCCTGTAGTTCCAGCTACTTGGAAGGCTGAGGCGGAAGGATCGCTGGAGCTCAGCAGGTTGAGGCCAGGAGCGGCCACTGCACTCCAGTCTGGGCGACAGAGTGAGACTCCAACTTAAAAAATATATATATATGCAGCCGGGTTGGGTGGCTCAGCCTGTAATCCCGTGCCTTTGGGAGGCTGAGGTGAGTGGATTGCCTGAGCCCGCGGGTTCGAGACCCGCCTGGGCAGCGAGACCTCATCTCTATAGTAAATCAAAAAATCAGCCGGGCGTGGTAGCATGCGCCTGTAATTCCGGCTACTCGGAAGGCTGAGGCGGAAGGATCGCCGGAGCCCAGCAGGTCGAGGCTGCGGTGGCCAGGAGCGGCCACTGCACTCCAATCTGGGCGACAGAGTGAGACTCCAACTCAAAATATATATATACTACTCCAGATAAGGAAAGAATGACCTGAAGATCATCAGGGCCATCCCCTTGGTTGCTGATGGCCTCCACCCAAAGCTTTTAGGGAGGGGATGCCTGGCCTTCACCCAAAGCTTTTAGAGAGGGGATGCCTGGAGCCATGATAGCACAAGCCCCTCCCTTCCTTGGCAGAACCCTGGAACACACCCCCTGCCTGGCAGAATTTTGGGGGCAGCATGGTCTCCCAGTTGGCCCAGAATATGTTCTACTTCTGTTAATGTTTCTTGAGCACTTAGAATTAATGTTTATTCTGTAAGTGTTTGCTGCCATGTTTTATAGAGGTAAAATATGTAAGTTTGCTTAAGGGGGCAATTCAAATCTTCTATTTATCGCTGATATTTATATTGCTTGTTCTCTCATTAATTGAGAGAGGTGCATTACATTTTTAGACTATGTTTGTAGATTAATGTCTTCATTTATTTCTCTCAACTTCTGCTTTATACATTTTGCAGCTACACATGTCTATGCATTTTGAATTTTTATATTATATTTAACTACATATTTCACCCCTTATTCATTATTAAATGTCCTTTATTGGGCACAGCAAGAATAAAAAGAGCAAAGAAAGAGGAGAAAGAACATAACAAAAGTAGAAAGGGCACAGAAAGTGTTGAAAGGGCACAGCAAGAGTAGAAACAGCTCCAAAAACAATGTCTTTTATTGCTAGTATACTTTCTTCCACACTCACTACTCTTTTTCTTTTTCCTTCTTTTTAAAATTTTATTTTGAGCCGGGCTTGGTGGTTCAGCCTGTAATCCTGCGCCTTTGGGAGGCTGAGGTGAGTAGCCCACGGGTTCAAGACCCGCCTGGGCAACTTGGCAAGACCTCATCTCTACAATAAATCAAAAAATCAGTCGGGCGTGGTAGCACATGCCTGTAATTCCGCTACTCGGAAGGCTGAGATGGAAGGATTGCTGGAGCCCAGCAGTTCAAGGCTGCAGTGGCTGGGAGCGGCCACTGCACTCCAGTCTGGGCAAGATTGAGACTCCAACTCAATAAATAAATAAATAAATAAATAAATAAATAAATAAATAAATAAATTTTATTTTGGGCTTCTATTGAACCTGTCAACCAGGTAGCGGACATGGGTGGTTTTTCAACTCTTTTCTCCACTCCCTCCCTTTCCCTTTAGAAGTCCCATTGTCGGCCAGGCACGGTGACTCACAAGCCTGTAATCCCAGCACTTTGGGAGGCCAAGATGAAAGAATTGCCTGAGCCCAAGTGTTTGAGACCAACCTGGGCAACTCAAAAAAAAAAACTACCACCAAGATACACCAATTTTCTTCTGGTTACTGTTTGAATGCTATATTATTTTCTCTATTCTTTTACTTTTAAATTTCTGTGTTCTTACATTTGGTGTATGCCTTTATAAGCAGCATATTAGGAGAAACCCAAAAAATGGAATCTATTTATTAAAAATTAGGTATTTATTCTTACATGTTTAAACTTCAGTCACGTTCAAAATACACGGTTTGATGCAATACACCTATCAAGATGTTTTTTCCACTATTCAAAACAGTTTTGAGCTCATCAATGTTGATGCCTTTTAGTGTTTCTGCCATTTTTTTTTTTTTGAGTCAGAGTCTCACTCTGTCACCCAGGCTGGAGTGCAGGGGCATGCTCACAGCCACCGCAGCCTCGACCTACTGGACTCAGGCGATCCTTCTGCCTCAGCCTTCCAAGTAGCTGGAACTACAGGCATGTGCCACCAAGCCTGCCTAATTTTTTTATTTATTGTAGGGGTAAGGTCTCACCGTGTTGCTCAGGCTGGTCTTGAACCCCTGAGCTCAGGCAGTCCTCTCGCCTCTGCCTTCTAAAGTGTTGGGATTACAGGCTTGAGCCACCACACCCAGCTGCTTCTGCTGTTTTTGTGTCACCTCTACCACATCAGCAAAATATTTCCCTTTGAGGACTTTTTCCATCCAGGGAAACAAAAAAGTTGCTTAGATCAGGTGAATAGAGAGGGTGGAGTATGGGGATTATATCATTTTTGTCGAAAACTATTGAACACTCAGCACAGTGAGAACAGATGCATGCGTAAATCACCCATTCTGAAATGAGCAAGCATGTTGAAAGAATCTCCAAAAAATTTCACAGAAGTCAAATGCAGCCTCTCACAATGACGCCAGCTGGCATACTGATGCCAATGGGTTCCTAGGACACTTACCTATATGGGAAGCCTGTACCACAAGGGGCCCGCCCTCCAAAAAATACTTCCAGTTTTTTGGGCATCCCCCCTGTATAGCTGTGTTTTGTAATTCTGTTGATTTTGTGTTTGTCTTACATGTGGAATATTTTGAACATTTACATTTATTGCAGTTATTGACCATATCCTACTACACCCCACTGAGGTGAGAATAGGGGCTTCTGAAGAAACTATAGGGGTGGGCAGCCCTGGACCTCCCATGCAGTCCACTATGCCCTGGTCAGAGCTGTGGAGTCACTCAACACAGACAGAAACCAGCCTAGGTGCCCAGGTGAGGAGCCTACTTGCCCTCATGTGGGCACTCGGGGAGCAGGGGGCCTACACAGAGTGTGTGCATCCAGTCTGACACCTTACGATCTCTCATTCCCAAAGGAGGCAGTAGTTCAGGAAGAGTGATCACTCATCCAGAGTCACACAGCAGGCAAGTGGCCTTGGGGGCGCTGAGGGCAAACTCCAGCCTGGGCTGGTCCTGCATGGTGCTTACTGCTACTGCCCCCTCTAGTGGGTGAATACTCACCTCAATCCCTCAAGTTGTGGCTCTCTCATGTCAGTTAGAGACAAAATTCCCAGCCTCAACTGTGTGCCAAAAAGAAGGAATCTGCACAGCTGAGCTGGAATATCCAGGACAGGCCTGGCCACTTTATATCAGCCTCTAACTCCTGGGTGCCCAGGCAACATGAATGGCCCCCCCCAGATCCTAACAGAGGTATGGGGCCTGAACAGCACCATGTGCCTCCCTTGGCCAACACCAAGGCAGGAGACGGGCTAGGCCCATTAGTCTGGTAAAGGGAAAGCAAGATGGATGCACTAGTCATATTTTGTTCCATTCACAACAGAGGGCAGAACCTGAATGTTCCTGATTCCTCCCCAGCTCCTTTTACTCCCCAAGGACATCCTGAGAACTAGCCATGACTGAGGTAAGTCAAGGCCTCCCATGTCCCATGCAGGGAACTAAGAGGTCCTGAACATCAAGGGTGGGGCTTTGAGTCCTCAGTGTCTGGCCCCGTGGGAATGCCCCTGAATGAGAACCTGGGGCTGTAACCTGGGCCCATCAGGGCCCTCCTCCTATAGCCTGCACCCCTGCCAGTTCTTCCTGTCCCACTTGGGGTCTCTCCATGAACCAGGTATGTCTGTCATCCAGGGTCCCATGACTTCACCCAGGGGGTGTGGGAATGACTGGCATTAATCCAGTGAAGTTGAGGTAAGACAGGTATGGGAGCAGGAGCTCTGAGCAGACTAGTACAGACCTGGGAAAGAGTACAGCTCCTTTCTGGGCATCCACAGCTCTACCCTGAGCTTCTCTCTGGCATTCCCTAGCCAGAAAGAACTCAGGTTCTTTGCCCAGAAAGTAGCTGTTAGGTCTTCAAACCACTGAAAGTCCAAGAGAGAGAGAAGGGGGGGAGGGAAGGAAGGAAGGAATGAAGCAGGGAGGGAGGGAGCGTTCTTCCTTCTTTCAGTGGGAAGACTCCCCTCCTAGAGCCTACAAGGTGGCATAGTGATGGGTGGGGTCGAAAATTCAGAAGATGAATCCTGCTGTTCACAAATGCTGAGGAAAAGAGAATGTCTGGGGCCCAGTGTGGTCTGATTGTCTGGAAGCCTTTCCCAGAGGTGACTTGAGCCAAGTGGAGAGCTCCCTGCAGACAGCAGCAAGATAGCCAAACGGCAAGGGGTGAAATCAGTGAAGGAGCAGGAGAGCAGGAGCAAGAAGGAGATGAAGCTGAGTCCAGAACCAAGTGATCATCAAGGACATGTCCATGCTGACCACCCCACCCTCTACTCCTCACCCGTGATGCTCCCCACCTGCCCACCACCCTCCCTGGTGCTGATCCTCGCACCCAAGGTTCTCATCTAAAGTCACCTTTAAATTGTGAATGTCAGGCCGGGCTCGGTGGCTCAGCCTGTAATCCCGCGCCTTTGGGAGGCTGAGGTGAGTGGATTGCCTGAGCCCGCGGGTTCGAGACCTGCCTGGGCAACTTGGCGAGACCTCATCTCTACAATAAATCAAAAAATTAGCTGGGTGTGGTAGCACATACCTGTAATTCCGGCTACTTGGAAGGCTGAGGCGGAAGGATCGCCGGAGCCCAGCAGGTCGAGGCTGCGGTGGCCTTGAGTGGCCACTGCACTCCAGTCTAGGCGACAGAATGAGACCCCAACTCAAAAAAATAAAAAATAAATTGTGAATGTCAATTTTTTTTTTTTTTTTGAGAGAGGAGGTCTCGCCAAGTTGCCCGGACTCATCTCGAACGTGCGGGCTCAGGCAATCCGTTCGCCTTGGCCTCCCAAAGTGCTGGGATTACAGGCTGAGCCACCAAGCCTGGCCTGTCAATGTCACTTTTATATGGACATCTCAGTAGATTCACTTTTAAACACCATTCTGTGGGTTTACTCATGTGAGTGCAAAGATGTCAGAGGCTGCAAAGAGCCTGAATCTGGCCCTGCACTCAGCCACGTGGGCAGTATCTTTGGGCGGTCTGTGGGGGTACTAAGGGGGTAGCCCCTCCCTGCCTTGATGACACCAAGTGGTGGAGGGGGAAGGCAGGGAGTGAGGGAGTGTGGGGGAGCAGGGGAAGGCCAAGGAGGCATTTGAGAACCCCTGGGCAGAGCCTGGAGGAGACCTTGCATTGAGCATCCCAGGGAGTGAGTGACCTAAGGGTCTTTGTGTTATTGCCACCTCACACTCACATTCACACACACTCATTCACACACATTCACCCACACAAACACACTCACATGTACACTCACACGTACACTTTCACACTCAAACACACATACCGGGGGTACCAAAAACACATATACACATTTTAAGAGATGTTATCTATGCATCACTTTCAGTTTGGCATATCAGAAGTGTCTGGACATTGACAGGAAACACTTTGAGCACCTCTTGTAATTGCAGAAGACAAACATGACTTGTATTCATCTTTTGTTATCAGTATATATTGAATATAACAATTTTAATATGGTTTTTTCCTTTCTTAAAATGTGTATACTTTTTTTGGCTCCCTCTGTATTTACTCATACCTACACCCTCACACTCACTTGATCACAATCACAATTATTTACACACACATACTTATACATATATACTCACTTGCTCACAATCACAATTACTCACACACATACACACACTCACATTTACACACATATACACTCACTCACACACACATTCCTTCCATATCATCATAAAGGTCACTTTCTTTTTTTTTTTTTTGAGTTGGACTCTCACTCTGTCACCCAGACTGGAGTGTGGCACTCTCACTGCCACCCAGCGTCAACCTGCTGGACTCTGGCGATCCTTCCACCTCAGTCTTCCAAGTAGCTGAAACTACAGGCATGCGCTACCACGCCCGGCTAATTTTTTATTTTATTGTAGAGACACGGTCTCGCCAAGCTGCCCAGGCTGGTCTCGAACCTGCAGGCTCAGGCAATCCACTCACTTCGGCCTCCCAAAATGCTGGGATTACAGGCTGAGTCACAGAGCCTGGCCAACATCTCTTTTAAATAACAGATTGTATCAGTAGAAAAACATCTTAATTAGTTTTGTTTTTTCATTATCATTTTTGTGAGTCAGTGTCTCACTCTGTCACCCAGGCTGGAGTGTGGCACTCTCACTGCCACCCCAGGGTCAACTTGCTGGGCTCCAGCGATCCTTCTGCCTTAGCCTTCCAAGTAACTGGAACTACAGGTGCACACTACCATGCTCTGCTAACTTTTGATTTATTGTAGAGACGAGGTCTTGCCAGGGCTAATCTCGAACCCGCAGGCTCAGGCAATCCACTCACCCCAGTCTCCCAAAGTGCCAGGATGACAGGCTGAGCCATTGAGCCCGGCCAATAAAGGTCACTTTCTAAGAGAAGCCTCCTCTGACCTTAGACTTAAGTATCCCTCTCAAAGAAACATCCTTGTTATACACAAAATGATATGTTCTTACCTCTTTCTATGACTACACCATTTTTTCATTTGAGATGAAGTCAGTCAACAGTGGTTTATGATCTTGTTTCTTCAAAGAATAAAATGTTTCCAAATATTTCAGCTTTTTTGATCATCTATTGTAAATTTTTTTCTGTTTCATTAAGTCCTCCTGATTATTATTTCCTTCTTTCTATTCTCACTCAGTCTAATTTTCTCTTCTTTTTTTGATTCTTGAGTTTAACTATTTTTAAGAATTTCTGTTTTCTGTCATATACACTAAGGATATAAATTTCTCTCCAAATGCTGATTGACCTTTTGTGATGGTTAATTTTATGCCAGCTGGATTGGGCAAGAGGGTGCACAAATATCTGGTCAAACATTATTTTGGATGTGTCAGTGAGGGAATTTCTGGATGAGACTTTGAGTTGGTAGACTGAGTAAAGCAGATTGCCCTTCTCAATGTAGGTAGGCCTCAGTCAATCAGCTGAAGGACTAAATAGAACCAAAAGGCTGAATGAAAGGGAGTTCCTCCAGTATGAAAACTTGGACATTAGTTTTCCAGCCTTCAGACTCAAACTGAACATCAGCTCTTCTTGGTTCTTGAGCCTTTAGACTGAAACTTACACCAGCATCTCTCCTCTTGTCACAGACTGAAACTACACACCAGCTTTCCTGGGTCTCCAGCTTGCTGATCTTGGGATTTCTCAGCTCCCATAATCATGTAAGCCCATTCCTTATCATAAATCTATGTGGCTCATACCTGTAATGCCAGCACCTTGGGAGGCTGAGATGGGAGGATTGCTTGAGGCCAGGAGTTTGAGACCAGGGAGGCAACATATTAAGACCTCGTCTCAAGTAAATAAATCTATGTATACACCTTCTATTGTTTTCATTTCTCTGGAGAACCCAACTAATACAACTTTACCCTATAAGTTTCAATATCTGTCACCTCTGAATTGCTCATCTATAAATATTTTCTAATTATAGTTTCATGTTTGACTCATTGGTTATTTATCAGTGTCTCTTGGATTTCTAATCAAATGAAGATTTCTGTTATTAGTTTCAAGTTAGCCTTCAGTCCTTAATCATCTCCGGTTTTCCTTAGACTGGAGTCATTAGTTACTATTTTGTCAGGTGTTAGAAGGTTTTGACAAGATGCTCATTACTTTCTAGCTGGCACTTTTAATTTTCTTCAGGGGGAAGATTTGTCTGAATAACCTACCTAGCCCAGATTCAAAAATATGAGAAAAATTGATTTGTTACAACTAATTTAAGAATGTAAAAACCTGTAATTCATCACCACCCCAACATAAGAGCTATTTTCGCTTTTAAAAATGAAGACTAACATTTGAATTGAATGTTGAATTCTATTTTGAAGTATGCTTTTACCATAACTTTTTAAGTACACACATAGCTAATTTGAGGCCTGCTACTTTAATTAAAGTAAATGGCTACACAGGCCACATTATCTTCAAATTTTCTATGGAATGCCTCATATTATAGCCATTGAATACTTAGGTTGTTTCCAGATTTTTCTCTGTGAAATGAAGTGGTTAAAAGCATCATCTCTGGATGGATCACCAGAGCCCAGCAAGTCAATGCTGGGGTGGTCGTGAGCATGCCACTGCACTCCAGCCTGGAGTGAGACTCAACTCAAAAAAAAAAGCATCATCTCTGGAGCCTGATCACTTTTGTTTGTACTTTATTCATTGTGTAACCTTTGACAATACTCTAATTTCATCATCCATATAAGGGAGATAATGATAGGACCTATCCTAAAGGGTAGTAGTGTTATTTAAATACACTAATTATATTTGAAGTGCTCAGAAATATGTTTAGCCCATAGAAGGTGTTTAATTAGTGGAAGCTCTTCTAATTGCATATTCTAATAACATGGCAATGAATATCACCCAGCATTAGGTTCTGATTTATTATCACAGGCTCATTATTGCCATATTATCTAATTCACAGCATAGTACTCAAGAGACCTTTTAATTTTTTGTTTCTCTCAGATTGAAGGTTTCACAAAGAGGACACTTATAATGAGAGATGATTCCTACTCGCCAAGAATTATCTCCCAGACACCCAAGGAATGAGGCCTGGAAATACCAGGGTTAGCTGGGGACTGGGAAGAGAGGAACAGAAGGCAACCCAAGATAGAAATCTGGGGCAAGAGACAAATACCCTCTTGGATATTAGTAATGGACAAAGAGGCTATCAACATTCACAGTCAGTCCTGTGTGGACAACCCAGCAGGCCTACAAGAAAGAGATTTCCAAAATGTGATGCCCAGATAGCCAGTTCAGGGAAGAAACTTTGAAAATGCAGTAAGTGGCAATGAATTAAGTGTCTACTCAGCCCTTTTTTGGACACTGCAGAATTCATACTGGAAAGAAACCACGTACACATAGTGAATATGTAAAAGCCTTCCATCAGGGCAGCATTCTTCTTTTGAAACACCATAAAATTCATGCTCAAAAAGATCTCAGTGGATGTTGAAAAGCCTCTCCTCCGAGAATTGTTTTTTGTTGTTGTTGTTGTTTTTAGTCAGAGTCTCACTCTGTTGCCTAGGCTGGAGCACGGTGGCACCCTCCCAGCCACTGCAGCCTTGACCTGCTGAGCTCAGGTGATCCCTCTACCTCAGCCTTCCAAGTAGCTAGAACTACAGGCACGCGCCACCATGCCCAGCTAATTTTTTGATTTATTGTAGAGATGAAGGCTTGCCAAGTAGCACAGGCTGGTCTCAAACCCAACTCAGGCAATCCTCTCCCCTTGACCTCCCAAAGTGCTGGAATTACAGGCGTGAGCCACTGTGCCCAGCCTATTGATTTTTTCTATGATACTTTTGTCTTTTTTTGAGTCAGAGTCTCACTTCGTCACCCAGGCTGAAGTGCAGTGGCATGCTTATGGCCTCCACAGCCTCAACCTGCTGGGCTCAGGTGATCCTTCCACCTCAGCCTTTCAAGTAAATGGAACTACGCCACACCCAGCTAATTTTTTGACTCATTGTTGAGAAAAGTCCTTGAACCCCTGGGCTCAGGCAATCAATCCTTTTGCCTCTGCCTCTCAAAGTGCTGGGATTACAGGCATTAGCCACTGCACCCAGCCACTTTTGTCTTCTATGTCCTGTAGTTGGGATTTTATTTTGGTGATCTGGATTCTTCTGCTGAAGTTAGGGTTTTGATGATCTTGCCTTTCTAGTTTTTTTAGGTGTGATGTTAGTCTGTTTATTCATGATCTCCAAGGAGAGGAACCAGAATAATAAGCAGATACTAAAATTTCAGACAAATAATCTAGGAGAGAATGCTAGAATTTACCAGAGAAGAAATGGGGAGCATCAGAAGTAAGTAAGGGGAGAGTCGAGGCAGGTTGTCCAGCCAGGAACCAACTGAGAGCCAGGAAAGGCTTCTGGACACGGGGAAACAGTAAGAGAGAAAACCACAGGGCTCTGAAATGGCTTTTACAATCATAGCTACGGAAAAAACTCTCAACCCACTGGGGCCTCGAGTCTGGCATCGGATCTACCTAAAGCTAGCACAGAGATGTTCCTCCAGAAGGAGAACCCAAACAGAATCCCACAGGCCTCTGAGTCTGAAGCAACCTCGGCTGGGGGCCAGTTTGAGAGTCAAGACACTGGGGATCTATAGACATGGCTGCAGATGCTGTACTGCTCCAAGGAGGGAGAGGGAGACCAGGTACTCCCATGCACCCCTGAGAGGGTCTCTGCTGCCCTGTTGCAGGCTGCTTTTGAGAATGATATGTGAGTGGATCACACTCCCCAGAGCTTCTTGCCCATGCAGCTTGCCTGGGAGGAACTTCGCCCTCTTTGGTCCCAGGCACAAGACGCCATATTGAGAATTTAATGCTGAGCTACATCCTACCTTTGGCCTAATTTGGGCTAACGCAGCCAGAGTCCCAGCCCAGGCCAGCTAAGGAAGGATGGGAAAAACAGACTATCCTGTGCATATCTAGGATAAGAACAATTGATCTGATACAGGCTAATGTGAGAATGAGACAAGACTGGACCATACTCTCCACAGCTTCTTGCCCATGCTGCTTATCTGGAAGGTGCCCAGCCCTTTCTGATTACAGGCCCAAGGCACCATTTTGGGAGGTTTGTTTGTTTGTTTGAGAAAGCATGATTTATTGAGAGGACAGAAAAGTTCTTATAGTGGAAGGGGACCCGAGGAGGCTGCCCTATTTTGAGAGTTTAATGCCAAGCCGTGCCCCACCTTCAAGCCAAGTTCAAGGCAACACAGCTTTAGCACCCAGGTGAGTACAGAACCAGAAAGACCAAGCTCTCCTAGGCACACTTAGAACAATACACACTGCCCTGCTACAGTTGGCTGTAGAACTGGGAACTGGCTCACCCAAACCAACAGACTTTCCAGCCATACCATCACAAACCACTTGGGTTTCAATGGACTTGCCACACCACTATTGCCATCACCCACATCACACCAGGTGTCCAATGGGCCTCAGAACCCACCCATACACCTGGCCCACCACTCCCACCACTAGCTTCAAAACAAGGCACCTGAAGGCCCAGAATCAACCCTCCAGGACCCACAAACATCGAAGCCAGTGTAAGCTGCTCTGGGGCCTAAAAACAGGCAGAGTCACCCCATTGCTGCTACCACCAGGGCCCAAATATTGGCTCATTTCTGTCCAAGTCTTCAGGTAAACTTCACCACAACTTCAACTAATAACTCCACCATAAGTCAGTGAAGAAATCACTGACCCATGTGCTGCCAAAGAAATCATACGTAGATCACACTCCCATGGGCCAGAACGTGATTGAAGGCAAGAGGACTGCCTGAACCCAGGGGTTTGAGACCAGTACAGGTAACTTGGCAAGACCTTGTCTCTACATTAAATCAAAAAATTAGCCAGGTGTTGTGGGACACACCTGTAGTTCTGGCTATTTGGAAGGTTGAGGCAGAAGAATCATCTGAGCCCAGCAGGTCAAGGCTGCAGTGGCCATGAGCATGTCCCTGCACTCCAACCTGGGCAACAGAGTGAGACTTTGACTCAAAAAAAAATTGGAACAAGAGACTGCCACACCAGATGCATAGCTATCAATGGAAGGACACAGGAAACATGAAAGAGCAGGGAAACGACACCACCAAAGGACCATAACAATTGTCCAGCAATAGATCTTAATCAAAAATAATTCCTCAAAATGTCAGATAAAGGATTCAAAATACCGATTTTAAAAATGCTCAATGAGATGCAAGAGAAATCCGAAAAACAATACAAAGAAATCAGAAAATCAATTCAGGATATTAATGGGACATCTACCAAGGATTTAGATATCATAAAAAAAAAAAAAGCCCACGAGACACAGTGGCTCATGCCTATAAGTCCAGCACTTTGGGAGGCAGAGATGAGAGGATTGCCTGAGCCCGCAGGTTCAAGACCAGTCTGAGCAACTTGGTGAGACCTCATCTCTACAATAAATTACAAAATTAGCTGGGCACGGTGGCGCATGCCTATAGTTCCTGCTGGATCACCTGAAGCCAGCAAGTGGAAGCTGCGGTGGCTGTGAGTGTGCCACGGCACTCCAGCCTGGGCAACAGAGTGAGACTCCAACTCAAAAAAAAAAAAGGCACATATAGACTGAAAGTAAAGAGATAGTTTATGCAAATGGAACCAAAAGTGAGCAGGAGTACCTATACTTAGATAAAACAAGCTTTAAATCAAAAACAGTTTTTAAAAAAGATAAAGAAGGGCATTATATAATGATAAAGGGATCAGTTTGGCAAGAGAATATAGCAATCCCAAATATGCATGCAACTAACATCAAAACACCCAAATTAACAAAACAAGCATTACTAGACCTAAGGAAGGAGACAGACAGCAATATAGTAACAGTGGGGGATTTTTTTTTTTTTTTAGTCTGATTCTCACTCTGTCACCTAAGCTAGAGTACAGTGGCACAATCATGGCTAATGGCAGTCTCAAACTCTTGGGCTCAAGCAATCATTCCACCTCAGCCTCCCAAAGTGCTGGGATTACAAGCATGAGCTACTACACCTGGCCTACACTGGGGGATTTTAACATCCCACTTACAGCATTAGACAGATCATTAAGACAGAAAATTAACAAGGAAACACTGTACTTAAATTGGACTTTAGACCAAATAGACTTAAACATTCTACCCAACAACTACAGAATATACAAACTTTTCTTCAGCACATGGAACATTATCTAAGGTGGACTGATTTTAGGTCTAAACAAGTCTTAACAAATTTTTAAAAATCAAAATCAAATTCAAGATCTTCTTAGATCACAGTGGAATAAGCTAGAAATCAATACCAAAAGAAACTTTGGAAACTATACAAATACACGGAAATTAAATAGCATGCTCCTGGATAATCACTAGGTCAATGAAGAAATTAAGATGGAAATTAAAAATTTTTTTTAAAGAAATGAAAATGAAAATGCAACATACCGAAGCTGTGGGATACAACCAAATCAGTGCTAAGAGGGAAGTTTGTACTATTAAATACCCACATCAAAAAAAGTAGAAAAGGGCTCTGCAAGATCTAAGGGAGTAGGCCCTGTGGGAAGAGGAAGAGACTCAAGATTCCCCAACAGGGGAGGGCAGGCTTTGTTGTTGTTGTTGTTGTTGTTGTTGTTGTTAGTGAAATACATTTCTCCTAAAGTCTTCACATTTATTCTGGAAAACCAGAAAGAGAGTTTTTAAAATTTTATCTATGTTTCCCTGGCTTTCCCATGGACACCTGGGCACCATGTATACTTTTTCTTTTCTCAAACTAATAAAGTCACTATAAAAAAAAAAAGCAGAGGACGGGCTAGGATTACAGTGGTTCAGCCTGTAATCCTAGCACTTTGGGAGACCAAAGCAAGAGGATTGCCTGAGCCCAGGGGTTTGAGACCAGCCTGGGCAACTTGGTGAGACCTCGTCTCTACAATAAATCACAAAAATTAGGCAGGCTGTAGTTCCAGTTAGTTGGAAGGCTGAGGTGGAAGGATCGCCTGAGTCCAACAGGTCAAGGCTGCGGTGGCCATGAGCGTGCCACTGCACTTCAGCCTGGGCGATGGAGTGAGACTCCAACTCAAAAAAATTAATTAACAAATTAATTAAATAAAAAAGTAGAGCTATCACAAATAAATAACCTAATGTTGCACCTCAAGGAACTAGAAAAAAAAGAACAAACCAAACCCAAAAGTAGCAGAAGAAAAGAAATAATAAAGATCAGATCAGAACTAAATGAAATAGAGACAAAAAAAATACAAAGAATCAACAAAATGAAAAGTTGATTCTTTGAAAAGACAAACAAAATTTATAAACTGCTAGCTACACTAACCAAGAAAAGAAGAGAGATGCTCCAAACAAACAATCAGAAATGAAAAAAGAAGTCGGGTGCAGTGGCTCGTGCCTATAATATAATGCTTTGGTAGGCCAAGGAAGGAGGACTGCTTGAGCCCAGGAGCTCAAGACTAACCTAGGGAAAATAGCAAGACCTCGTCTCTACAAAAAAATTATCTAGGAGTAATGGCACATGCCTGTAGTCCCAGCTACTTGGGAGGCTGAGTAGAAGGATCACCTGAGCCCAGGAAGTTGAGGCTGTGGTGAGCCATGATCATGCCACTGCACTCCAGCCTGGGTGACAGATTGAGACACCAACTAAAAAAAAAAATGAAATGAAAAAGGATACATTACAACTGATACCACAGAAATACAAAAGATCATCAGAAACTACCATGAACAACTATATGCTCAGAAACTAGAAAATCTAGAGGAAATGGAAAAATGTTTTAAACACAACCTCCCAAGATTAACCCAAAAGAAATCGAACTCCTGAACAGACCAATAATAAGTAATAAGATAGAATCCGTAATTTAGAAATCTCTCAACAGCAACAAAAAAGCCAGGACCAGATGAATTCACAGCCAAATTCTATCAAGTATACAAACAAGAACTAATACCAATCTTCCCAAAGCTCTTCCAAAAAATTGAAGAAGAGGGAATTCTCCCTAACTCAGTCTACAAGGTCAGTATCACCCTGATACCAAAATCAGAAAATGACACGACAAAAAAAGAAAACTACAGATCATATCCCTGTTGAACACAGATGCAAAAACCTTCAACAAAATACTAGCAAATTGAATTCAACGGCACATTAAAAAAATGCACAGTGATTAGGTGTGATATATCCCGGGGATGCAAGAATGTTTCAACATATGCAAATCAATAACCATGATACAGCTGGGCTCGGTGGCTTAGCCTGTAATCCTAGCATTCTGGGAGGCCGAGGCGAGTGAACTGCCTGAGCCCACGGGTTCAAGACCCACCTGGGCAACTTGGCGAGTCCTCATCTCTACAATAAATCAAAAATTAGCCAGGCATGGTAGCGCGCACCTGTAGTTCTGGCTACTTGGAAGGCTGAGGATCGCCGGAGCCCGGCAGGGCAAGACTGCGGTGGCCGATGGCCGGGAGCATGACACTGCACTCCAATCTGGGCAATAGAGTGAGATTCCAACTCAAAAAATAAAATAAAATAAAAATAAACATGATACATCACTTAAACATAATTAAGGACAAAAATTATATGATCATGTCAAGAGATGCAGAAAACGCATTCAATAAAATTTAGCATCCCTTCATGATAAAAATCCTCAACAAACTAGGTATAGAAGGAACATAACTCAACATAATAAAGTCCATATATGACAAACCCACAGCCAACATCATACTTAATAGGGGAAAAGTTGGAAGCATTCCCTCTAGGAACCAGAACAAGAGATGGACGCCCACTTTTCACCACTCTTACTCAACAGAGTACTGGAAGTTCTCACCAGAACAACCAGGCAAAGAAAAAAGAAGCATTAAAAATTGGGAAAGAGGAAGTCAAATTATCCCTGTTCACTTATGATATAATCTTATATATAGAAAACCTTAGACTGCACCAAAAACTCTTAGATTTGATAATTCAGTAAAGTTTCACATCAAAATTAATACACAGAAATCTGTGGTGTCTTTATACACAAATAACAATCTATCCAAGGGCCAAATCAAAAAAGCAATCCCATTTACAATAGCTAGAAAAAAAATCTGGCCATATATTTAATTAACCAAAAAGGAGAAAGATCTCCATAAAGAAAATTACCAAACACTGATGAAAGATATTGAAGAAGACACAAACAAACAGAAAGATATCCTTTGCTCATGGATTGAAAGAATCAATATTGTTAAAATGACCATTCTGGGCCAGCCACAGTGGCTCACTCCTATAATCCCAGCACTTTGGGAGACCAAGGTGAAAGGACTGCCTGAGCCTACATGTTCGAGATTATCCTAGGCAACTTGGTGAGCTCATCTCTACAATAAATCAAGAAAAATTGGCCAGGCATGATGGCACATGCCTGTGGTTCCAGCTACTTGGAAGACTGAAGTGGAAGGATTGCCTGAACCCAGCAGGTGGAGGCTGCGTTGTCCATGGTTGTGCCACTACACTCCAGCCTGGGTAACAGAGTGAGACTACAATTCAATAAATAAATAAATAAATAGCAGGGCTCGGTGGCTCAGCCTGTAATCCCGCACCTTTGGGAGGTTGAGATGAGTGGATTGCCTGAGGTCGCAGGTTCAAGACCCGCCTGGGAAACTTGGCGAGACCTCATCTCTACAATAAATCAAAAAATTAGCCAGGCATGGTAGCTGGCTACTGTAGTTCCAGCTACTTGGAAGGCTGAGGCGGAAGGATCGCCGGAGTCCAGCAGGTCAAGGCTGTGGTGGCCAGGAGCAGCCACTGCACTCCAGTCTGGGCAACAGAGTGAGACTCCAACTCAAAAAAAATTAAATAAATACATAAATAAATAAAATAATAATGATCATACTGCCCAAAGCAAACTACAGATTCAACACAATCCTTATAAAATTAACAACATCAGTTTTCACAGAATTAGAAAAAAACAATCCTAAAATTCATATGGAACAAAAAAAGAGCTCAAATACCCAAATAAACTCTAAGCAAAAATAAATGAATAAATAAATCTGGAGTCATCACACCACCTGATTTCAAAATACATTACAAGGCTATAGTAGCCAAAACAGCATGGTACTGGTATAAATATAGACACATAGATCAATATAACAGAACAGAGAACCCAGAACAAAAGCCACATACCTACTACCAACTGATCTTTGAAAAAGTCAACAAAAGTATACACTGGGGAAATGAAACTCTCTTCAATAAACAGTGCTGGAAAAACTGGATAGCCATATGTAGAAGAATGAAACTGGACCCATATCTCTTATTATATACAAAAGTTAACTCAAGATGCATTAAAACCTAAACATAAGACATGGAACTATAAGAATCCTAGACAAAAAGCTAGAAAAAACTCTTCCAGACATTGGCCTGGTCAAAGAATTTATGATCAAGTCCTCAAAAGCAAATATAACAAAAATAAAAATAGACAAATGGGACTTAATTACACTAAAAAACTTCTACACAGCAAAAGAAACAATCAACAGGTAAATAACCTACAGAATGGGAAAAAAGTGTTTTTCAAACTATCCATCCATCAAAAGGTTAATATCCAGATTCTACAGGGAACTCAAACAATTCAACAAGAAAAAAACAAATAACCTCATTAAAAAGTGAAAAAAAGACATGAACAAACATTTCTCAAAAGAAGACATACAATTGGTCAACAAACATATGAAAAAAAGCTCAACATCACAAATCATCAATGAAATGCAAATTAAAACCACAATGAGATACCATCTTACACCAGTCAGAATGGCTATTATTAAAAAGTCTAAAAATGACAGATATTAGTAATAATGCAGGGAAAAGGGAACACTTATATGCTGATGATGAAAATATAAATTAGTGCAATCTTTATGGAAAGCAATATAGAGATTTCTCAAAGAACTAAAACTATAACTATCATTTGATCCAGCAATGCCACTATGGGGAATAAAGCCAAAGGGAAATAAGTCTTTATATCAAAAGATATCATTACTCCCTCTCATGTTTACTGCATCACTATTCACAATAGCAAAATATGAAATCAACCTAAGTGTCCATCAATGGTTGATTGAATAAATAAAGTTATACACACATACACACACACACACACTCACACACACACACACACACACACACCATGAAATACTATTCAGTCATTAAAAAAGAATGAAATAATGTCTTTTGCATGGATGAAACCAGAGGCCATTATCCTAAGCAAAACAGAAAGTGATAGGGCTTACATGGGAGAAGGGGGAAGCGGGAAGGGTGGCTATTGTAAGATAACTCACTGTGTGAACCCGCAAAGGGGATGATAAGGTGGCGATGACCTGTGAAGCTGACCACTCTCCCCTAACAGCATCCTGTCACTAACTGCTTTGCTGCCTACCTCTGCTTTCTCAAGGTTGCACCCTAAGGCTGGGTGATGAACAGCATCTTGTTACTGTTTTACAGCCGACACCTGCTTTCTCAAGAATTGCATCTCATAGCATTATAATTGTTCAAAGTTCGCTTATGAGTGAGAACATATGGAACTCTGTTCTTTGTTTCTGTGATAAATCAATGAGTGGGGGGCTGAGATTGGCAGTTGAAGGAAACTGCTAGGGGAGGGAGGGGCATATCTCATCAACCAGGGTATCTGCATGATCAATGTTTGTATACCTAAATCTTTATAATAAAAATTAAAATTAAAAAAAGGATTTACAAATCCTACCTGAAGTAGAGGCAACGAAAAAAAAAATTGCATCTCAAGGCCATATAGCCATCACTCCCGAACTGCTTCTTTGAGGCAATATGACCACCAGCCCCTACTTTCTCTGAACTACACGTTCTACGTGACCACCAGATCCCGGCTAGGGATATAAAAGGTGTTAGGGTCTGTACAGACCGGGTGAGGGTGGAGAGGCGAGGCAAGTCATGCAGCACTGCCGGGGTGCGTGCTGGGAACCCAGAGATCCGAGTAAATCGCAAAGAATTGCAACACACAGAGGTGAGAGAAGAAAAGATTTAATTAAGGAAAGTTCACCCCCCCACAGACAGGGAGTGGGCCTACACTCAAGGTGAGTGTGGTGTCGTAGCCCCCCAGAGTCCTGGCTTAAATCCTTCTCTTGGAGATGTTGCACGTGACTGCCATGACTTCCTTATCAACCACCTGTGGATGTCTTAGAGAACCTGTGACACAGAGACCCATTAATGTTCACCCACATTATCATAGCCCCTAGAGAAGGGCATGACAAGGATTCTAATTCTCCTGCACCTTCCCAAATGTCATTCCTTAGAGCTAGTGGATGGTGCACTTCCCCTTATCTCCTAGGCATTCCCAATAGGTAGGTTTGGGGGATCCTTGGCTTCCCTGTAGATAGTGCCCAATTTACTGGAAGATCGAATCCCCACCTGCTCCCCCTCTGAGCGGTCATAGCTTTTGTAATTACAAGTTTCATGACTTTTACAATCCTTGCCCAATGCATGATGTCTTAGGCCTTGTAAATTCCCTTTACTCTAGGCATGCTTGATTGCCACTATGAGACACCTCAGATACCTGGAAGTCTGTTTCTGAAAAGACAAAATCGGTAAAGTTAATTATACCTAAAGTGTGCATTTCTCCAAAAGCACAGCTTCTATTTTCTCATCATTGTGTCAGGGTTTAAGAACAAGATGAAAAATGGCTTCCCACTCTTGGTCTCTCCTTTCAAAAGGGACCCACAAAAACAAAGGGGTGCTGGTTTCTCTTTGAAACCAGTCTCCTCTTATCTCCCCTTTAACAAATTTCTTTTTCGTTGCCTTAGGCTCTCTCCTCTCTTCTGTACTCTCCTTACATTCTGGTACTGAAATCTAGGAGGGGTGCCTGCCAGGACTCCTAGATCACCTCTCTGTCTCTCTCTCCCCTCCTCCCCTCCCTCCCTGGGCTTGATCCGCCTCATGGCCACCCCTTCTGAACCTGCCGTAAGGACAAACCTTGAAATCTCTCTGGCTAATATAGAGTGTGTGCTTCTTTTCGCTGGGTGGTCCCCTCCCTTAAGCCTTGCTGAGAAATTGACACAAGCCCTGAAATGAGACTCTCCACTTGCCTTGCTGGATTAACAGCTACACACTGGTTCACGTTTCATCCACTGGTCACAAGGGTGAGTGAAATCTCACTTCGAATCTCTTCCTCCCTCCCTCCCTCTCACATCATCTTGAAGTCCTAGTGCTAGGCAGTAGGACCCCCACAGCCCTCAGCTTCGTGCCCACTGGGTCTGGCCCTGGGAATGGGGACACCCATTCCAAGGCAGACAATCACTGTTCCCTGTGAAGGCCTTGAGAATAGGGAAGCCTTTTCTCTCAGACCTATCTCCTTGTTTTTCCTCACCCTTGTCTACCCTCTCTATGATGGGAAAATCTCAATCCCACTATTGTAACACTGCCTGGTCCCAATACAAACTTGATAATGGGTCCCAGTGGCCAGAAAATGGAACTCCCTTATGTTCAGGCTTTCTTTTACAAATTACAAAACTTTATGGGTCCTTGATAACTTCTGTCACTGCAATGGGAAGTGGTCAGAAATCCCTTATGTTCAGGCTTTCTTCGCTCTTTGCTCTCAACCCTCTCTCCGTAAATCTGGCTCTACTTCTCAAACACTCTTAGCCCACTCTGCTCCTAACACAATACCTCCCGATCCCTGTTCGGACTTTTGTCTTCCTTCAACCCTTCTGATCACAGTCAACCCCCAACATTTCAAATTCCACTGCAGCTGCTCCAAATCCCACTCAACAACCTCCACCTTATGTCCCCTCTCAACCTAACCCCCACTCCTCTACCTGTGCCGGAAGCAGGCTCTGAAGCCCCAAGCCCGTCCCTCACAGTCCCAAGGCTCTACCCCAGTCTGCCTAAATCTCCTCCCCACACCAGGTCCCATACAACCTTAAAGCTGAAAACTTCACAACAAAACTCTGCTCTTCTTCTTTATGGAAAGTAGCCAGAGCAGAAGGCATTGTTCAAGTTCATGTCCCATTCTGTCTCTCCCAACTATCTCAAACTAAAAAGCGTCTTGGCTCCTCCTCCTCAGACCCTGATAACTATCTAAAAGAATTTAAATATCTTACCCAGTCTTAGGACTTAACCTGGCATAATATTTACATTATACTTTACCTCCTCCCAGAGGAGAAGAAATAAATATGGCAAGCTTCTCAGGCACATGCTGATAAGACACATAGGCTCTCTTCCCGTCTGAGGAAAGTAATCTTTTCTTAAATAAATCTTTTCTTTTTTCATCTCTTTGTGTTGCAAATCTTTATGTCACTCAAATCTCTGGTTACCAGCGTGCACCTCTGCCATGCTGGCTTCGGCAGTGCTGTGCCCCCTCCAGACCCTAACATTTTCTGGAGGTCCCACTGAGGCTTAGGAGATATCGGAGATACCACTCTCTGTCACTCTCTCTCTCTCTCCCCCCTCTCCCCTCTCTCCCCTTGCCCCTCACGTCTCACTCCCCTCCCCCCTAACCCTAACCCTCCCTCTCCTCCCTCTCCCCCCTCCCCCTCTTCCCTCCCCTCTTTCCTTACTTCCTAACTGGTAACCCTCTGTGAACTATGTTAAAACCTGGTGACAACTAAAAGCTCCAAAATAGAAGAGGGTTAGACCTCCTCACAGCAGAAAAAGGAGGCCTGTGCTTATTTTGGGGGGAAGCTTACTGCTTCTATGCCAACGAATCAGGCATTGCAATCGTCACTGCAAAAAATCTGACAAACAGGGCCTCAGGAATATGTCAGTGAGGCTGGGCTCCGTGGCTCAGCCTGTCATCCCAGCACTTTGGGAGGCCAAGGTGAATGGATTGCCTGAGCTCACAGGTTCAAGACCAGCCTGAACCACTTGGCGAGACCTCATCTCTACAATAAATAAAAAATTAGCCCAGTGTGGTAGCGTGCTACACCTGTAGTTCAGACTACTAGGAAAGCTGAAGTGGAAGGATCTCCAGAGCCCAGCAGGTCGACGCTGGGGTAGCCATGAGCATGCCACCATACTCCAGCCTGCGTGAGAGAATAAGACTCCAACTCAAAAAAAAAAAAAAAAAAGGAACCTACACTTTTACCCCCTAGATACATAAAAATTTTTTAAATGAAACGTCAAATAACTTTTCAGTAAAATGTATAGCAAAAGGTATATTTCACAAAACATAAAATTGGATACATGTTTAAAAGTAACAAACTCAATTTAATTTAAAAAAAAATAAAAAAATAAACAAATAGTGATCATTCTCTAATGTAAACACTGATGGTATAGTGAAATGAATTGTATCATTCTTCACAAAATATACGTGCTTTCATATTAATCTTACTCATTTTTTTTCTAATGAATCAGAGTCTCACTCTGTCACCCAGGCTAGAGTGCAGTGGTACACTTATGGCTAACACAGCCTCGGCCTTCCGGGCTCTAACAATCCTTCTGCTTCAGCCTTCCAAGTAGCTGGACCTACTAGATGCATGCCACCATGCCCAGCTAATTTTTTTTTAATTTTAATGTAGAGCCGAGGTCTCACCATGTTGACCAGACTGGTCTTGAACCCCGGGACTCAAGCAATCCTCTGGCTTCTGCCTTCCAAAGTGCTGGGATTACAGGTGTGAGCCACCACACCTGGCTTTACTCATGTTTTTGAAAGAATCCTTTACTGTTGGGCGCAGTGGTCTATAGTTCCAGCTACTTGGAAGGCTGACGCAGAAGGTTGAGGTGGCAATAGCTATGAGATTGCCACTGTACTCCAGCCTGGGTCACAGAGACTCCAATTCAAAAAAAAAAAAAAGCCGGGCTCGGTGGCTCAGCCTGTAATCCCCTGCCTTTGGGAGGCTGAGGTGAGTGGATTGCCTGAGACCGCGGGTTCGA
>NW_007080466.1:72898-82193 GCF_000164805.1 Carlito syrichta | reverse complement strand
GCCCAGCAGGTCGAGGCTGCAGTGGCCGGGAGCGGTCACTGCACTCCAGTCTGGGTGACACAATGAGATTCCAACTCAAAAAAAAAAAAAAGAATCCTTTACTTTCTTGTCAGTTTGTGACAGAAGCCAGGATCTTTCACATTATTTGACAGTTTCACTGCCCTTCCCAAGTAAATCTGAAGCAAAGTCAAAAAAAAAAAAAAAACAGTGACCAAGGGCCTTAGTAGACATTTCTCAGAAGAAGACATACAAATGTCCAATAGGCATATGGAAAAAGTGCTCAACATTACTAATTATCAGGAAAATGCAAATCAAAACCAAAATGAGATATCATCTCACTCCAGCTAGAATGGCTATTATCAAAAAATTAACAGATGCTAGCAAGGATGTGGAGAAACAGGGAATATAATGAGTATAGCCATTATGGAAAACAAAAAACTAAAAATAGAACTACTATGATATCCAGTAATGCCAGTACTGGGTATTTATCCAAAGCAAAGGAAGTCAGTATATCAAAATGATACCTGCACAGCCCCTCCCCCCATGTTTATTGCAGCACTGTTCACAATAGAAAAGAATCAACCCAAGTGTCCATCCACAGATAAAAGGATAAAGAAAATGTGAAATATATACACAATGGGATACTATTCAGCCATGATAAAAAGTGAAATCCTGCCAGATATTGATGGCACTTTGGAAGGCCGAGGCGAGAGGATCCCAGCACTTTGGAAGGCAGGTTCCAACACTTTGAAAGGCAGAGGCGAGAGGATTGCCTAAGCCCAGGGATTTGAGACCAGCCTGTGCAACTTGGCGAGACCTCATCTCTACAACAAATCAAAAAAGTAGCCAGGCATGGTGGCATGTTCCTGTGGTTCCAGCTACCTGGAAGGCTGAGGTGGAAGGATTGCCTGAACCCAGTAGGATGAGGCTGCAGTGGCATACCATTGGACATACCACTGGGCGATAGAGTAAGACTCTGACTCAGAAGAAAAATTCCTGTCATTTGCAAAAACATGGATGGAACTGGAGGTCATTATGTTAAACAAAATAAACCAGGCACAGAAAGACAGACATTGTTCGTTCTCACTCAATATGTGAGAACTAAAAAAATTGATCTCATGGAGGTAAGACAGTAGAATAATACTTACCAGAGGTAGGGAAGGATGTAGAGGGGGATGAGAGAGGTTAGTTAATGGGTACAAATATATAGTTAGATAGGAGGAATAAGACCTAATTTTCCATAGCACAGTAGGATGACTATAGTTAGCAACAATGTATTTTATATTTAAAAATAGCTAGAAGAAACTAAAATGTTTCCAACACATAGAAATGAAATATACATGAGTTTAATAATGTCCTAAATATCATGATTTGATCATTTCACATCTTATGCATGTAACAAAATATTACATGTACCCCATACATATGTACAAAAATTATGCATCAATAAAAATACAATCACTTTCTAAAAAACAAAAAATAATGATAGAATCTATTTTGTAGGGGATTGAAAAGCATTAGAGCAATGCCTGGCTCATTGCAAGCACCAAAAAAAGGTCAGCTATTATTAGGAACATGCTAGACAAAGGATATGTAAACAAATGACATCTTGTAAGGTTTTCTCAGAACTGTTTATGTGCTCTGTAGTTTTAGTGGGTTTTGGAAATGTGTGAAAGTAAACTCTCAGATATATAAAGGTTGGATACAGCATGCAGCATTTTCTAAACATATTTAACCACAAACTGTTTGCTTCAGGCATGTTTAAAGAACACTCCACTGGGGTGAGCTAGAAAGTAGACAGAGCAGTATGAGACAAGCATCCAAGGTGAGGGATAACTCAGAAGTCTGGACATCTGCAGGTGACTGATTGAAGCCAGCTGAGAAACTCATGTTATTATCCAGGTGTTGTTGTGGAAAACACGGGGGCCCCTGGGTACTGAACTCAGGAGGGCAGGGGAGGCCTCCATGGGGAGCAACCCTTCAGAGGCTCAATGGCTCTCATGGCCTCCAGGAGACACCTCTTCACCACTCACTCATCTCGCCTCCTCCCCCAGGAACCATTCAAGCCTTAGCCCAGATGTCAATTATATGGGGAGCCTTTATCAGTCCCCTAATTTAAGGGCTCCCCTTCCACTCCACTAGCATCCCTTGGCAAGTACACACTCCCAGTTGCTGAGGACTGAACAGGTCAGGCAGGAGCAGATGAAACTGGAAGAGGTGGTCACACGGTTATGGCCCAATCCAATAAATTGGCTGCTACCCTCATGGTCAATTAAAATGTGAGAGGCAGAGACTGGGAAAAAAGGGAGTATATAATTTCTATTTATATCTTAAATTTTTATTTATGTATTTATTCATTCATTCATTCATTCATTGTAGAGACGAGGTCTCGCCAAGTTTCCCAGGCTGGTCTTGAACCCCTGGGCTCAGGCAATCCTCTCGCCTTGGCCCCCCAAAGTGCTGGGATTACAGGCTTGATGCAACATGCCCGGCAAGAGTTTTAATTTCTACAACTAGGTTATAGGGAGTGAGGTTGGCATTACTGCCCCCCCTAAAAACAACCCACTCCAAGTAACACAAATTCATTTCATTGTTTATACCCAAAATGTATAGCCCTTCACCCACCCCGAGTTCAAAGCCTACATGCAGTTAGTATGACTCAATGTTAGCATGAACAATTTTTGATACATGACCACTGACATGACACAAAGTCTCCTGGTCATGCTGACATTTTAGACAACATTTTGGAATTTACAATATATTCTTTTATAGTTTTTTTAGAGGAAGGGGCAGACAATTGCAATATTTGGAAGGAAGGGAAAGTCATAACATTTAAGATGACTTTAAATTGTTTTAAAACATGATAGTAACAATCTCCTATTCCCAGAGCCCTGGCATATAACAGTCCAATGACCTTGTATTCACAGATGCAGGGGACGTGAGCGATGCCCACTTCAGGTTTTCAGTCTGGCTTGCCTGGCTGTTTCTTCTTCAACACCAGCTTACTAGATAAGACTGGCCAGTCAGTCAAGGCTGTGCTAAGAGAGAAGGGGGGGCAATAGGAAAAATGTATGCTTTTGAATCTAAGCAGCTTTTATGTGTGGCTCAACTCAGCTACAAAAAAATACAAGTTTTTAAGACTTTTCTAAATAACTGTTCTCATACAACCAAATGACCTCTTCTCATCATGTATCAGAGCCTCTGACAGTCTAAATACATTTGACCCCCTCCTTTCGGCATAAGATTTCCAAATGGCTGCCCATGTGTGGTGACCAGTCTCCAAGTTGGCCCTGGTGAGTCTTACCTCCTAGCATTTATGTCTTTATGTCTCTTCTCTCACACTGAATAGAGTTGATCTGTGTAAACAATAGCATACTGTAGAAACAAGGTTGTATGGTATCCAAGGCTAGGTCTTAAGAGTCACAGTGTAGGCCAAGCACTCACATCTGCAATCCCAGCACTTTGGGAGGCCGAGAAGGGAGAACTGCTTGAGCCCAGGTGTTTGAGAATAGACTGGGCAACATAGCAGGACCTCTACAAAATAAAAAATCAAAAAGTTTAGCATGGTGGGATATGTGCCTGTAGTCCCAGCTACTCAGGAGGCTGAGTCAGGAGGATGGCTTGAACACAGGAGTCGGAGGCTACAGTTGAGTCATGACTGTACCACTGCACTCTAGCCTGGCAACAGCGAGACCCTGACTCAAAAAAAAAAAGAGTCTGTCTTGTCCCCTTGCTTCACTCACTCTAGGAGAAGCCAGCCACCATGTCACAAGGACACTCAAATGTGAGTGAGCCAACCTGGAAGTGGATCATCCAGCCTGTTAATTCTCCAGATGAGGCAGCCTCAGCTGACATCTTAACTGCAACTTCCTGAGACACCCCTCCCCAGCCAGAACCTCCCTGCCAAACTAGTCCCAAATTCCCAACGGAGGGAAACTGTAAGGCGATGCTTGTTATTTTTAGGCCACTAGGTTCTGGAATAATTTGTTGCACAGCAATAGATAGCTAATACATCATGGCCCGTAAGATAGGTCCCAAGCTCCTTAGCTTAGTATCCATGACCTTTTGTGACCCAGTCCCTCCCTTCTTCTGTGGCCTGGTTTCTCGCCTCAAATGGGAAGGCATCTCATGCCCAACAGACAGAAAGCTGCGTCTAGTCTTCTGGACCTTCTTTCAAGCCAGTTCCTCCACTCACAATGGCCTCCCCTGTACCCACTCTCAACCTTCAACTTAAGCAGTGTTGCTTTCACTCATTCTCTCTCTATTTTTTTTTAGAAAGCAGGATTTATTGAGAGGACAGAAAAAGCTTCCCCAGTGGGTGGGGACCCAAAGGGGTTGCCCCACTCATTCTCTTACAGGAAGCCTCCCGTGGTAGATGCTTCTCAGTGCCCTCTGAATACCTGTACCCACTCACTCACCTGGAGTCCAGGCCCAGCTGAAGATCCAGTGGCCCTCGTGGGGGATCGCTTTCTCCTCAGCCCCAAATTCCCTTGGGCCCACATCACCTTCTCAGAGGTTTGGAAGTTCCACAGAGAGATCTCTCTTCATGCTGGGTGTCAGAAAGACGAGGAGAGAAGCCTAGGGGCTTGAGCAGGATCTCATAGCCAAGCCAAGCCCAGAGATCCGGGAGCCCAGATCTGTTCACCCTTCCCATGAGCAACTCCTGTGCACCTTCATCTAGGAGAGCCATGAACCACCTCAGCTGGACGCCACGTCCCAGGGACAGGCTCCCCAGCTCACACAGAGTAGGGAGTTGGGCTCTCCTCCCTATCCGAACACCATCTTCATCTTTTGTCCATTTCTACCACCATGAACTATCTCTCCTCCAAGGCACTGGCCACAGCCACTCACCTCTCCTGTCCCTCCAAACCCATGGATGTACCCTAATAGAACAAGCCCTAAGCAGAACCTAATGGATAACCACACAAATAAAATTGTTTCTTTACTAAACATGTTTACACTAAAGTCAACTGACCTCCAACTACAAGAACAGTCCATTCAGAAGACAGTGCCATAATCCAGGAAGGGCCAGGCAGGGGCTCGGGTTCCAGGATCCCATGTCAGAAGTTTCTGACTCTCAGAGAGAAGGCTGGACAAAACCCCATCAGCATCTCATCATTCACTACAGCAGAACAGGCCAAATGACATTTGAAGGGACAGAGAACACTGGAGGCCTCACAGGGACACGTGTTGGCCCCACTCAGAGCTTTACATGTACACCACCTGTATCCCTGCTCACCAGAGAGAGACAGGATCCTCATGAGTTCACTCAGGGACCATTTGTCAGGAGAGAACTACTTGATGAAAATGGAAGCCTCTGGGCACACCATGAAAAGATTCCTTGTGGAAAACAGATTCCCAGTCTGTTGCCTAATTGATAAACTGCCTGACTCTTTGATGGAAAGGATCACACACAGAATGTTTCTGGTCTCGGCCTTTCCCTTGTCTGAATCCAAGAGGGGAATCCTAACAGCGTCACTGAAGTCAGGACTGGCAAATGCTTTAATTGAGTCCAACAGCCACTTCTTAAATGGAGGTGGACGTGTTCTGAGGAAAAAAGCAAGGCTTTCCTCGATGCCCAAGTCATCGTCCCCATGGCCTTCATCTCTCTACCCATGAGACAGGCACACATGATAGTGCAGGATTTGTGCACATGGGCTTCCCTGCGGCCTGGGCAGCACACACCATATGGTGCCATTCTGAGTCCTGGCACCTCCAGCCACGAGGCAGTGGGGCCGTGGCTATCACTCTCAGACTCGTCTCTCCTCATGTCCTGCAGCAGCTCCTCTAGGTCCTCCTCCGGCATCAGCTGGCTGACCACCTTACTGAGCATGGAGGACATTGAAAGGCCTACTTTGATGTCGTCACCAAACATCGCCTCATACGCAGGCTTCAGATGCCCTCGTGATACGCCCTGTTCTTCATCACTTGGACAAAGTGCAGCCGCTGGGTCCACTCACTGGTTCCCCTGGCCTGCATCCAGGTCACAGGGATGTCCTGTATGTCTTGGTGGGCCCACTCTGTGCTGCCCAGGCCCTGGCTCTGTTGGTGATTCCCAGTCACAATTGTCAGTCCACTCCAAATGACTTTCAGGGCACTGGTCACCTCATTTCAAAGTCCCTCCCAATTTCAGATGGAACATGGAAGGAACCCCAAAATGCAAAAGATGTCCAGCAGATATCTGGCCACATCCATGACACTTCTGCAAATCACAGACCTCAGCTGGACAAATTTGGTCATGTCATCCTGTTAGATCACAATGAATCTAAGTCGTCCATCAGCTCAAGACTGCATGTTGATGAGGTTCACCTGGCACCAACCCCTGGTCTCTGTGAACACCACGGGCTTGCAGCGCCTCAGGGGAAAGGGTACAGCCTTCTGCACCATGTCCTTGAACTACTTATTCAGTTCTGCCAACATCCTGTGCTTCCCTCCATGCCTAGGACTAGTGTGGACCTCGTGCAGCACATCACACGTGCTCTCACTTTTTTTTTTTTTGAGTTGGAGTCTCACTCCATTGCCCAGGCTGAAGTGCAATTTGATGCAGTAGCGAAAGCTGCTGTTTGCCTTCTGACAAGACAATCAACATTTCCTCATTCCCGATGTAAGTAATGTGAAATTGCTTCGGGCCACAGAGCAAGAGGAAAAGACTTCCTCTTTTCTTTTTTTTTTAATTTTTATTATAAAGATGTGGGGTACATTTCAGGGTTAGGTATATAAACATTGGTCACGCAAGTACCCTTGTTGATGAGGTATGCCCCTCCCTCCCCTAGCGGTTTCCCTCAGCTGCCTACCCCACCCCACCCCCCACAGTTTCCCACTACTGCCAGTCACTTTCTTATAGCATTATAATTGTTCAAGGTCCGTTTATGAGTGAGAACATGTAGAACTCTGTTCTTTGTTTCTGTGACAAATCACTGAAGTTTGGCTGCCCTCCCTTGTTCAGCTGTCTCCCTGTATTTGAAACTTGTGAAATACAGGCAACTGTCTTTTCCCTCTTTAGAGAATAAAAGGTTAAAGTAGTGATGAAACTGTGGCTTGATATCCCACCCAAGGTCCACCTGATGCAGTTGGGAGCTGTGACAAGGGCAGCAGGAAGCTGTTCACAGGAAGTGTTAATGCATGGGCAGAGAAGGTTTCAGTTCACTGAACAGTCCAGTCACCCCACCAGGGCAGCCCAGCACACGCTAACCAACTCATATCAATATGTCCCCCCATCTGATTAGGAAACCCAAAGGTGGTGTTGAAAGTTGCTCTTTCATCCACTTGTGACCTTACATTGACTGGCATGGACACCCAAGTGTGAGGTGCTGACCAGCAACCCTGGGGTCCAGAAATACAACAACAGCGATCTCTCTCAGAAGAGCTCAGAGAGGCCCAGGAGCTGAGGTAAAAGAGCTGCCTGCTCAAATGCAAGAGGCCCAGCCAGTGCAGAATGTTCATCACATGTGTGTGATCGACATCAATTCTGGGAATACCTCAGCCAGGTGTGCAGAAGTGTGTAGGGAGAGGAGATAGGAGACACAGGCATCTGAGCTCCCCAGCCAAACCTCCAAGCCAAGCTTAGCACTGATCAATCCTCTGAACTGGTTGATAACAACCCCTCCCTTCTCCTGCAGAAGGCAGGCTCATATAGAGACTTCCCAGTGGTCTCACAGGTGGAGACAGGGGCCACTTGCCTGAGGACCTGGGCCTTGCAATGAGGCCAATCTATGCCCTGAAACTGGAGTCCTTACCCAAAAGGGTCACATGTCCTTACCCAAAAAGGTCACATGTCCTTACCCAAAAGAGCTTTCCCATGTGCTCTCCCTGCAGGCCTCCTTATGAGGAACATCAGATAGCCTCCAGGCCTCCCTCGTGAGATCCATGTCCAAATGCCATCACTTCCTGGAAGGACCCCATGTCCATGGGACGAAAAGATCAAGAGGGTGTGGCAGGAGTCCAGGGGAAACCGATTGAAAGCAAGTGCAGGGCAGAAAGAGCAGGGAGATGTGAGGAGACAAGAGGAAAGAGGAAGAATTAGCACCTAGGTCTGGCTAGGGTTTGCCTGCAGCAATGAGGACACCTCACAGTAGGGCTGGGAAGACTGGTAGGCAGAGTCAGGGTATGCTGTCTCAGTAGCTAACCCACTACAGATCTGCTGAGGCACAGTATCATTTTGGAGGACAAGATGCTGAGAAGACCCTGGAGGAACACAGCTGGAAGGTGTGTCCGGGCAGTCCTCCTACCCAAACCCGTTCTCTGGACTGCTGAATTTCTTTGGGAGCTCAGGTGTCTCAGCCCTTGTAGTCTGCAGGGCTTGAAGCTCAACAAAAAGGTGACCAGGAAGTCTGCAGGCCCCACCTCTGGACACAGAAAGTTCAGTGCAGTGGGCACAGGCTCTGAGAACACAGTGGAAAAAGATGCTGAGCGTGGCTTACTCATGGGCTTCCACTAGGACACAGGCACAACTTTGTTTCAAGGGGCCCTGGGCTTTAAAAAGATCACACTTAGCCAGGCTCGGTGGCTCAGCCTGTAATCCCACGCCTTTGGGAGGCTGAGGTGAGTGGATTGCCTGAGCCCGCGGGTTCGAGACCCGCCTGGGCAGCGAGACCTCATCTCTACAATAAATCAAAAAATCAGCCGGGCGTGGTAGCACGCGCCTGTAATTCCGGCTACTCAGAAGGCTGAGGCGGAAGGATCGCCGGAGCCCAGTGAGAGACCCAACAGATTCAAAAACAACTCAAAAAAGAACTATTCCTATATGAATTCTGCAACTGCTACTAGCAGTGTGTGAATGTTGAGCAATAAGCCCCTTCCAGATATTCCTTTGCTTAAATTGTGGTAGCCTCTGTGGCGTCTCTCTCCTGGTAAGCTCGGTGTTGTTTCAAACCTCCTGCCTGCTCACTAAACCTAGCTTATCTGGCATTCCATTCCGCCCGTTTGGCAGTTACTTGTCCATCACAAGTAACTAAGCCTGAGCCTGCGCAAATCGAACTTAAATCAACCAATCAAAGTCTTTGTAACTGTGTCATATAGTTTTTATCCAATCCTGTGTGCACAAGTTTGTAAAGCCACCCCACCCCTTCAGAAGTATGTATAAAAGTGCATGTTAGCCTGGATCGGGGCTCTCTTGAACCTGAAGCTGCTGCATCGGCTTCAAACATCAGCCCAGACTCGAGCCTGAATAAAGACCCTCGTGTGTTTGCATCGGAGTTGGCTCTTTGGTGGTCTCTCGGATTTTGAATTTTGGGTTTAACACCCAGCAGGTCGAGGCTGCGGTGGCCGGGAGCGGCCACTGTACTCGTCTGGGCAA
>NW_007080466.1:71547-72878 GCF_000164805.1 Carlito syrichta | reverse complement strand
ACTCCAACTCAAAAAAAAAAAAAGATCACACTTGAGAGTTCATGGAGGATTTTAAGAATCGCATATTTGAGAGAGAAGTTCACTTGAGACAATAAATTAGTGCAGATACAAACATTTGGGGAATTAAATATAATGGAATGGGACCATTGAGACCAGTGTGACTTCCACTGAAGGAGGAAACCAGGAGGACGCTCTCTCCGGCACAAAGTCCTGTGCTCAGAACTCCCGACCCCACCCCACAACACTTGAACTTCTCTTCTCCTTAAAGAGCTTCAGGTACCTGGTTGATGCCCGGCAGACTTTGATCATGCAGGTACCCCTGTTGATGAGGTATGCCCTACACTCCAGATTGGGATCATTGTCGCCGATGATCTGCAAGGCAGCATTGAAGTGTGGAAGGCCTTGGCCAGGTTTCTGGCTGTGAGCTGGGGTGGGGAGAGGGGGCTGTCCTCGCCCTTCTTCCAGCCACCCACTCCTGCTACAACCCCATCATTTCCGCGCAGGACAGGTACGCCCCACCGCATGGGAGCAGTTGGCCACGTCCACCTCTGCCACCTCCGTGAAGACTGCACTGTGCACCAGCGCTGTGATGTGTACCGGGTCTGCAGGAGGGTTTCTATGTGCTGGTTGCCCACATCGCCCTGGACGCGCTCGGACCACAGCTTTCTCTGCCCTCCATTCAGAGTTGAAGGAAACCAAGAGCACAAGCTAACAGAGTCCTTGTGTTCTTTGTCTTATGTTCAAGGAACTAAGCCTACATTTTCCTTTGTCTCCCCTGACCTTTTGGTTGCATTTCTATGGATAGCCAAGTGGCGCCAAGTCTGGCCGGAACCTGCTCATCCTAAGTGATTGCCCTGCTTAGCATAGATGTTAAGATATGCATAGTTTAGTCATTGATATCCTGCTTCTGTGATTTAACTCAGACATTAACATATCCTGTGTAAACTAGTGCAACCTCTGTGGAAAGCAGTGTGGCGATTCCTAAAAGCTCTAAATATCAACCTCCCATATGACCCCGCAACCGCCCTTCTGGGAATATACCCTGAAGAACTCAAAACACTCTATAAAAAAGATACCTGCACACGTATGTTTTTCACAGCATTGTTCACAATAGCAAGAACCTGGAAGCAACCCTCAAAAGAGTACTGGATTTTAAAAATGTGGTACATAGCTGGGCTCGGTGGCTCAGACTCTAATCCCGCACCTTTGGGAGGCTGAGGTGAGTGAATTGCCTGAGCCTGTGGGTTTGAGACCCGCCTGGGTAGCGAGACCTCATCTCTACAATAAATCAAAAACTTCTGCCGGGCGTGGTAGTGCACACCTGTAGTTCC
>NW_007080466.1:64784-71469 GCF_000164805.1 Carlito syrichta | reverse complement strand
AACAAAGATCTGAGTATTACATGTTCTCACTCATATAGTGGACCTTGATCATCCAACGTATTACCATAAGAAAATGACTGACAGTGGTAGGAAACTATGGGAGGGGAGGGAGGAGAAGGGAGATGGGATCAATGGTAGTAAACATCTGTCTGGGGACGGGGAGACACCTCTTATCAGCAATGGAGCCTAAACAAAGCATATTTGTACACCTAACCCTTAACTGTACCCCACAATATCATAATAAAAATATTGTTTATAAAAAAAAAATATCCTGTGTGTATGGTTTCACCCTCCTTTGTGAGATTTTTGTCCTATATAAGAGGCATGTGGTAAAATAAATTGGCTCTCTCTCGCCCCTTGCTACCTGAGAGGGAGTCCTCCCAATCCCGCTGATTCTCTGTCTCTTTCTTTTCTCATTCCCTTCCCCCAACTCAGGCCCTGATCAGCGGAGGCTGGACCCCCGCACAGAGTGGCTGGCGGGAGCCCCTCCCAGGACTCAGAGATGTTGTAGATGGCGTTGCAGACACTGTAGTCCCTCCAGAAGTCCCTGGCCACCCTCCTGCCAGCAGGCGGAAGAGCCTCACAGGTAGCAGACCTTGAAGATGGCCTCAAGTCCTGGTTCCTGAGGGCTGTGGTGTTCCAGGGTAGGTATTCCACGTGCACGTGATCCAGGAGGTCATTCTCGTTCCTGAGATGAGCAGCACCCCGCAAGGAAGCCTGTGCTGTGCCTAGTACCACTCCACAGAGTAGCAGAAGTACACCAGCCACTCCTGGAAGAGGTTCCTGGCCACCTGGGCTTTCTTGTGCCAGCGCCACACTGTGGGTTGGGCTCAGAGAAGCCCCTGAGAGCACATGCGTTCTCCAAGGAGTACACCAGCAGGGGCCTTAGCTTGAAGTCACTGACCACATTGCCACTGAGCAGCAGGTCAGGAGAGCTCGGGTGGCTTTAAGGCTGGGAGTGACATGTCCTCCACAAAAATGAAAGACTTGTCCTGGCACGGTGGCTCACACCTATAATCCCAGCAGTTTGTTTTTGTTTTTTGAGGGGTGGCTTAAGAGGTTAGAAAGCAGGAGTTTATTAAGAAGACAAAAAAGCTCCTAAGTGAGAGGAGACCTGAAAAAGTGTTGCCCAACCCTAGCACTTTGGGAGGCTGAGGTGAGAGGATTGCCTGAGTGCACAGGTTTGAGACCAGCCTGGGCAACGTGGTGAGACCACATCTCTATAATAAATCTAGAAAAATTAGCCGGGTATGGTGGCACATGCCTGTAGTTCCAGTTACTTGGAAGGCTGAGGTGGAAGGATCACCTGAGCCCAGCAGGTTGAGGCTGAAATGGCCATGAGCATGCCACTGCACTCCAGCCTGGGCAACAGAGTGAGACTCCAACTCAAAAAAAATAAAATAAAATAAAATAAAAGAACATTCCATCAGGCAGACACTTCCAGAAAAGCCCAGTCTCATCCACATTGAACACCTGCCAGGGTGAGTAACCACCATCTCAGATCACGTTCTACAACAGCACCAGGTACTTATGGTACTTACGCACTACCTCCACGTTGGTACCTGCAACCTCACAGCTGACCCTGAGGTCATGCAAGCTGTGGCACCCTTGAAGCAACAAGACCACTCACGACTTGTCCCAAAGGTCTCAGGTCAACGCCCTCACCCAGCTCCCACTGAGGTCCTGGAACAGCTGCGGGCTCTCTCTGGGATGAGCACCACATTGACTGGCATGTGGCACTGGTTCTGGTCCTCAATCCACAGCTCAGCAGTCCTCCATGTTCTCCATCACCAGGCTGTGACTGTGCATCAACTGGGTGGCCTCCCACAGTGTGGCCACCTGGGAGCTCGCCCAGATCGTCTTCTTGTCAGAAATGGTGGCCACGGTGGAAGTGGACAGCCTAAGCACCTTTCTGGTCTTGCTGAGCATCTCTCTGTCTCCAAAGGCCCACAGCACCTCAAGCTCTACCGGAGGGTTAATGACTTTGTGGTTCCACTTGGTGACTTGGCACTCACATCCCGGGGGCCTCTTCGGGGGACTCTCCAGGTTCAAAGCAGCAGAGAAGGAGGCACAGTGCCACTCTCTCTGGACATCCCAAAAGGGCACTTGTGTTCCTGCCCTGTGCCTGCTGATCTCAGCACCACTGCCTCCCCAGCCCTGACCCACTGTAAAATGGGGAGATAAACTTCCAGATGGGAGGTGCGGTCAGGTCTGGGTAACACTCGCTAGAGATCACTTGCAAGTCTAAGTCGTTAAGTAGCAGATTTGGGTCCACATGGGGTCACAGAGCTCACCTCCCACTAGATGAATGCTGGCCCCATGGACTAAACTAACTTCACCGCCTGGAACGCAGTCAGCTTCTGTAAACCCACTAGGACTTTATAAGGATCCTCCTACCCACCTCCAACTGACCATTACGGTCTCAGGGCACCTACTTGCTGGCCTCTCCAAGGATCCAGGTTGTCACTATATAAATAAGCTGATGTCAGACCAAATGTAGAAATCAGGAATTAAAGGGCTGGGTGGGGGGACAGTGTGGACACACCCTGGCTCAGCCAAGGAACTTAGAACTGTCCATAAAACATCTCTGAGCTTCCAGGCAGCGAAGGGAAGAAGAGGAACAATAAACTGTCTGGTTACAGGAAACACGTTTTCATGGACTTGAACTTGGAGAGACCTTGAGCAATGTAATTAAGGCCATCACAAGACAAGCTTTTTGGTCTCTGGGAATGGGGGTATGCTGGAGGGGGGGGTTTTGTTGTTGTTTGGGGTTTGTTTTGGTTTTTTTTTTTGAGTTGGCATCTCACTCTGCCGCCTCAGCTGGAGTGCAGTGGCATGCTCACAGCCACCCTAGTGTCAACGTGCTGGGCTCAGGTGGTCCTTTTGCCTCAGCCTTTCAAATAGCCGGAACTACAGGCACGCACTACCACGCCTGGCTAATTTTTTTATTTTTATTGTAGAGATGAGGTCTCACCAAGTTGCCCAGGCTGTTTTCAAACCCATAGGCTCAGGCAATCCCCTAACCTCAATCTCCCAAAGTATTGGGATTACAGGCTTCAGTCACTGCACCCGCCTTTGGAGTTTCTTTTTTTTGAGTTGGAGTCTCACTCCATTGCCCAGGGTGGAGTGCAGGGGCACGCTCACGGTCATCGCAGCCTCAATCTGCCAGGCTCAGGTCATCCTTCCGCCTCAGCCTCCCAAGTAACTGGAACTACAGACGCACACCACCACACCCAGCTATGGAGGTTTCTTTTTAAATGGAATACACGTGCACAGTAAAAATAATCCAACAAGCTACAGGAGGCCCAAGCAAGGGGAGGGTGTCCCTCCCACCACTGGGCCCAGAGGCAGCCACTGGGACCATTTTCTGCATGTCCTTCCATAAGGGGGCAGCACTGCACCTTGTTTCTTCCACACACAGGATCTCAGAACCCATCGTCTCACTCTTGATTTCCAATGTTTACAGAAAGCAGCCTCCAAGGGTGTTCTCTAAAAGTCGCTGGCAAGCCAGGAACTCACCAAGCACACCTGATGAGTGCAGATCAGGACAGGGTCACATAGAAGTTCCCAGACCTTACAGTTTTGAGAACCAGAACTGGCAACTGAGGGCAGAGAAGGCCAGGCTGTGGTCCAGCCTCCCCACTCCTCTGGCAGGAGACCCCACCCTGCTCCTCAGCTGCTCTCTTCTTCTTCCGATGCATGGTCAGTAAGCATCTGTGAGCAAGACCCTCTCTCTTCCGGGGGAAGCCTCTGGGTTGCCCGCCAGGATCACAGTTGAGTGCCCTGTGGCACAGAGACAGGATACAGTGTCTACCTCACAGGGCAGAGCCACACCTAGGGAGGCTGCCCTGGAGGCCTCCTGCATCACACCAAGCCCGGCTGGCAAAGGAGGTGAGCTGTTTGCTGTGACCTGCCTCAGCTCCGGTCCCTGGCCAATGGGACAACTATACAGGGCTGCCAGGAGGACTGGAGATAAATGGCCCCACAGATCAGTCGGCACTGAAGCAGGGGCTCCAGGGACATCAGGGGCTGAAGGCTGGGAGGGGATTCAGAGTACAGGCAGGTCTAGAGGGCACTGGAGGCAAGGAGTGGCAGGTCGGGCAGAGGTATGTGTTCTGGGGTGAGAAACAGACCACAACCCACATGCCCTGCATGAACCCAGCAACTGACTTCTGTGGAGCCACTAAAAAGAACACGTGGAATTGCTTGTGCTGCCAGAGGGGCCCGACATGAGACACAGTGAAATCAGCAAGGTCTGGAGCATTAATAGTATTTTCTTGGGAAATACCTATGCACTTATGTACACACACACACACACGTGTGCACACGTGTGCACGTGAGAAGAGAAGGACAACAGTTAATAATGGCTGCCTCTGGAGGAGACTGGGTGGTATGAGGCCTGAACTTTACATACTTTTACAAGGTTTGAATCATTTTATGACATACATATACTTTTTTTTTTTGAGAGGGAATCTCACTCTGTCCCCCAGACTGGAGGGCAGTGGTATGCTCATGGCCACCACAGCCTCACCCTGCAGGGCTCAGGCAATCCTTCTGTCTCAGCCTTCCAGGCAGCTGGAACTACAAGCACATGCCACCATGCCCAGATAATTTTCTTTTAATTGTAGAGACGAGGTCTCGCCATGTTGCCCAGGCTGGTCTCAAACCCTTGGACTCAGGCAATCCTCCCACCTCAGCCTCCCAAAGTGTTGAGACTACAGGAATGATCCACTGCACCTGGCCCATGTTATACTTTTAAATTTTAAAAACAAAATTGGGGCCAGGCTCGGTGGCTCAGTCTGTAATCCCAGCGCTTTGGGAGGCTGAGGTGAGTGGATTGCCTGACCCCACAGGTTCGAGACCCGCCTGGTCAACTTGGCGAGACCATCTCTACAATAAATCAAAAAATTAGCCAGGCGTGGTAGTGCGCACCTGTAATTCCAGCTACTTGGAAGGCTGAGGCGGAAGGATCACCAGAGCCCAGCGGGTCGAGGCTGCAGTGGCCGGGAGCAGCCACTGCACTCCAGTCTGGGGGACAGAATGAGACTCCAACTCAAAAATAAAAAATAAAATAAATAAAAAATAAATTTTAAAAAATTGGAAGACAGACAATGATTGGTATATTTATTTCTATCTCTGTACAACAGAAATTATAACTAAATTAATCAAAGAAAACCCACTTCTGGAAAATCAGACAGAGCCCAAGGATGGACTGTGGGACAGGGATGAGAAGCCTGCTGGGGTTGGGGCTGGGGCTACAGCAGAGCCTGAGGGAAGCAAAGTCAAGATCAAAAACAGCTCAGGAGGCACAGCCAAGGCGCCCTAGACAAGGGAGAGAAATCTCAGCCCCCATTGCAGGCCACATGGTCAGTGCAGCTCTCAGAGTTGTCCTCTGGGTCTGCTCGATGCCATTTGAAATTGTGCCAGCAGTAAAAACCTGGATCCTGGTTTTCCTTGCCATCACCATTTGTCCTCAACCAGAAGAAGCCAAGATCCAGTAGCCCCACCTGGTCCCCCTGCCTATTTCCGGCCCCAGCTTGACTCTTGTGCCTATGAGTTTAGGCTATGGGGTCTTGAGACTCACAAACACCAACTCCACCATTCAAACAGCATGAACCTGGGGAAGACACTGTAAGAACGAGGAACTGGGGGAGGCAAGGGGAGGGTGAACTCAGCTGATGAATATGCCCTCTTGCCCCTCCAAGGCCCAGGTGAGGAGGGGTTGTTGGGTGGGGGTTAGGGGGCAGGATGTGGCATCTGTGACCTTGTTGGACTAACAGCTTACCTGAGCTCCATCCATAAAGGGCTTGGCTGGCTCTGCCAGGTCTCCAGACTGCCAGTCCTTGGGAAGGGCCTGGGCCAGTGCTCGGGGGGAGGCATAAGCATCTTCAGCTCTACTCTAAGCACAAAGAGGCTAGGCACCAAGCCAACCAATCAGGCAGTCAACCTGTGGTCAGTGTCCCCAAGTGCTCTCTGCAGCAACTTGGGCTGGACAATGGCATGAGACTCTGGCTGGATAGGACATGGCCAGTCCTCTAGACTGTATAGAACACCCTGCCCCTGGCTGACATGCAGTTTCCTCTGGTACACACACATACACATCCCAAGAGTACTCCCAAGGTCCCTGAAACACAAGTCATTCAGGCACAAAGGAATCCAGGAGGGGGCTCCATGGGCAGGGGGGACTCCAGTTCTGGTGGGGACCGAAACTGTGGTGCTCTGCAGCCCCTACCCAAGTCTGTGCTCTGCAGGGAGTGAGGTGCTGATGGCCACAGGGAGCTACTCGTAGGCCTGAGTGTCCTGCCTAGGGACCAGGCCTGTTGGGACTCTCCTGGACCTCAAGGGGTTTGGCTGTGTGCTGGGCTCCCCACGGGTCTTGCCACGGCCCCCTTGCCAGTGGACACCCTAATACAGGAACGAGCGCCTCTCATATTTAATATGAGAAGCTTCATGTGGGCACCTCCTTATGTGGTTCTCAGGTGTCCCAGAGGAAGAGAACGGGGTGCAACAGGCCAAGGGTTGACACAGGAGCCCCTTTCCTGGTGGCACACTCATAAAGGACTGTGGAGGATTAGAGTTTTGTATGTGTGCCTAAGTGGGTTTACGGATTATAGGATCTAGTTTATTATTTATTTATTTATTTATTTTTGAGTCAGAGTCTCACTCTGTCGCCCAGGCTGGAGTG
>NW_007080466.1:62584-63842 GCF_000164805.1 Carlito syrichta | reverse complement strand
ACTGCACTCCAGTATGGGTGACAGAGTGAGACTCCAACTCAAAAAAAAAAAAACAAAAAAACAGCAAAGCAGACACTGTCACCTGCCCCACCCTGTCTTACTGGGGAAGAGAGCCCTGGGTGCTTGTGCCTTGAGGTTTTAGTCAACGACTGCGTGACATCCTCATGCTTGGCAAGGCATTGGAAACTCAGTTGCCACTGAAACTTCAATTGCCACAACTGAAGAGAAACTCCCACAAATTTTCCCCTGCAATGTTATGTGCAGTACAGCCCTGTATGTTTTCATATTTCCCTAAGCTGATAAATATTGAGGTGAAAAATGCCTACCACTAGGCAGACACATGTTCTTTCTGCTGCAGTAAAAATGGCAGAAACAATGAACAGTAAACGACTTGCCCACAAACCGAGAGGCATTTCTAGAGCAAACACTGCTGTAGACTAAAAGAAACACATGTTGGAGGATGTTACCTGGCGTGGGAGGCCTGCTCACAATGGGCTAAAAGGACAGATATTCCTAAGGCGTCTCAGCTTAAAGTGTTTGCCGGATTCTGTTCCAGTAATAAAATACACAAGCCACTCCTTTGTGTGGGTGAGCCACTAAAGGAAAAATATAGCAGAGGAGATGTACTGCCAACAGTAAAAGCCTTTAATGAAATTTTTAAAATAGCCGGGCTCGGTGGCTCAGCCTGTAATCCCACGCCTTTGGGAGACTGAGGTGAGTGAATTGCCTGAGCCCGTGGGTTCGAGACCCACCTGGGCAACTTGGTGAGACCTCATCTCTACAATAAATCAAAAAATCAGCCGGGCGTGGTAGTGTCCGCCTGTCAATAAATCAAAAAACTAGTCGGGTGTGGTAGCGCGCACCTGTAGTTCCAGCTACTTGGAAGACTGAGGCGGAAGGATTGCCAGAGCCCAGCAGGTCGAGGGTGAAGTGGCCGGGAGCGGCCACTGCACTCCAGTCTGGGCGACAGAGTGAGACTCCAACTCAAAAAAAAAAAACATTGTCATGGGGGAAAATGGTGGAGATGCAGCCACTGATGGAATAGCTCAGAAAGGATGTCCAGATCCCTAGCTATAGAATCAGAGAGTCTTCTATCTCTCTCTCTCTGTTCAAATTCCTAGCTAAGAGAATAAGAGAGTCTTTTTTTCTTTCTTTATTATAGAGACAAGGTCTCACCAAGTTGCCCAGGCTGGTCTCAGGCAATCCTCTTGTCCCAAAGTACTGGGATTACAGTCCCTTTTTTTTTTTTTTTTTTAGT
>NW_007080466.1:61036-62564 GCF_000164805.1 Carlito syrichta | reverse complement strand
TTTGAGTTGGAGTCTCACTCCGTCACCCAGACTGGAACGCAGTGGCCGCTCCCGGCCACTGCAGCCTCGACCTGCTGGGCTCTGGCAATCCTTCTGCCTCAGCCCTCCAAGTAGCTGGGACTACAGGCGCGCACTACCACACCTGGCTAATTTTTTTTGATTTATTGTAGAGATGAGGTCTCACCAAGTTGCCCAGGCAGGTCTCGAACCCGTAGGCTCAGGAAATCTACTCACCTCAGCCTCCCAAAGCGCGGGATTACAGGCTGAGCCACCAAGCCCGGCTACTTTTTTTTTTTTTAATAAGGCTTGCTTTTTCATCCGACTCTGGAGTACATCACATAACAAAGAAGAAAAATCAAAGTATTCTATGACCTCTGTAAAGCTGTCTCTTGGGAACTCCTGGACTGCAGATACCTTTTAAGATACTTACTACCTGTTCTCTCTGAAGTTTGCCACCCATGAGGCTTCAACTACATATTAAGCAACTTGACTCCCTCATCATTCCTCAAGTCACCCACTTCCTACACTGATTTCAAAATTCCTTAGGTAAGAGCCTGACTCTCGCTATTACTTGCCAGTCAGGAACTCTCTGGATCCACCTATAACCTGTACAACACTTGGAGATATCTTCCCTTCCCAGGCTGAGCCAATGCAAATCTTACATGTATTGATTTACGGTTTTCTATAATTTCTGTCTTCCTAAAATGTACATAACCAAGCTACAATTCAACCACGGTGGGCACAAGTTCTCAGGACCTCCTGGGGATGGGTGTCACGGGCCTAGGTCACTCACATATGTCTCAGAATAAACCATCTTAAACATTTTGCAGAGTTTGGCATCTTCCATCAAAAAAATGGATGCTCTTCCCTACAGTTCCCACCAACATGCCAATCACAAGATTCATGACATCTTAGGGTTCCTTTCGCACTTTTTTACTTCTACTCCTTCAATAGCTAGGTAAAAAATTTTATATTAAATTCCCTCTGGTTGTTGCTGTCTGTTGTTTTGTGAGACAGGATCTTGCTGTCTCCCAGGCTGGAGTGTAGTGGCACTATCATAGTTCACTGTAGCCTCAAGCTCCTGGGCTCAAGCAATCCTCCCACCTCAGCCTCCTGAATAGCTAGAACTACAGGCACACACTACCATGCCTAGATAGTCTTTTTATATTTTGTAGAGATGGGGGTCTCACTATGTTGTCCAAGCTGGTCTCAAACTCCTGGCCTCAAGTGATCCTCCTTCTTCAGCCTTCCAACACTAGATTACAGGTGTGAGTCACTGTGCCTGGCCAAATTCCCTCTGTTAAAACAAGTTAGCGGTGCTAGGCGCAGTGGCTTTTACCTGAAATCCTGGCACTTTGGATGGCTGAGGTGAGAGGATTGCCTGAGCCCAGGTATTCCAGACCAGCCTGGTCAAATTGGCAAGACCTCGTCACTACAATAAATCAAAAAATTAGCCGGGCTCGGTGGCTCAGCCTGTAATCCCACGCCTTTGGGAGGCTGAGGTGAGTGGATTGCCTGAGCCCGCGGG
>NW_007080466.1:56183-60960 GCF_000164805.1 Carlito syrichta | reverse complement strand
CGAGGCTGCAGTGGCTGGGAGCGGCCACTGCACTCCAGTCTGGGCGACAGAGTGAGACTCCAACTCAAAAAACAAAAAACAAACAAACAAACAAAAAATTAGCCAGGCGTGGTGTCACACACCTGTGGTCCCAGATACTTGAAATCTGAAAGTCTGAGGTGGAAGGATTATCTGAGTTCAGCAGGTCGAGGCTGTAGTAGCCATGAGCATGCCACTACACTCTCGACTGGGTGACAGAGTGAAACTCCAACTCAAAAAAAAAAAGTTAGGCCGGGCACAATGGCTCACGCCTATAATCTCAGCACTTTGGGAAGTCAAGGTGAGAGGACTGCCTGAGCCTGCAGGTTTGAAACCAACCTGGGCAACTTGGCAAGACCTCATCTCTACAATAAATCAAAAAACTAGCTGGGTATGGTGGCACATACCTATAGTTCCAGCTACATGGAAGGCTGAGGCGGAAGCATCGCTTGAGCCTAGCAGGTCAAGGTTGTGGTGACCGTGACTGCGCCCTTGCACTTCAGCCTGGGTGACAGAGTGAGACTCCAACTCAAAAAAAAAAAAGTTAGCAAAAGGTCAAAAAAACATTACCATACAATTCAGCAATTCCAATTCTACGTACATATCCAAGAGAAATGAAAACATATGACCATACAAAAGAATTAATAATAATCCGGTTATGGTGGCTTACATCATAATCCAGCACTTTGGGAGTTGGAGGCGAGAGCATTACCTGAGCCCAGGGCTTCAAGACCAGCCCGAGTCAGGCTCAGTGGCTCAGCCTGTAATCCCGCGCCTTTGGGAGGCTGAGGTGAGTGGATTGCCTAAACCGGCGGGTTTGAGACCCTCCTGGGCAACTTGGTGAGACCTCATCTCTACAATAAATTAAAAAAAAAAAAAAAAAAAAACTAGCCAGGTGTGGTAGCACTCACCTGTAGTTCTGGCTACTTGGAAGGCAGAAGCAGAAGGATCATGGGAACACAGTAGGTTGACGCTGGGGTGGCCAGAGGTGGCCATAAGTGTGCCACTGCACTCTACCTTGGGCAAAAGTGAGACTCAAAAAAAAAAATTAGCCAGGGAGGGTAGTGCATGCCTGCAGTTCCAGCTACTTGGAAAGCTGAGGTGGAAGGATCACCTGAGCCCAGCAAGTAGAAGCTGCGTTGGCTGAGAGCGTGCCACTGCCCTCCAGCCTGGGACTCCAACTCAAAAAAAAAAAAGGCGGCTGAGGCAGAAGGATTGCCTGATCCCAGGAGGTTGAGGCTGTGGTAACCATGATACTGCAATTGCACTCCAGCCTGGGCGATAGAGTGAGACTCCGAGTTAAAAAAAATATTTTTTTCAATTGAAAAAAAAAGCATATTTGAATAAACCAAGTGTGGTCTGGCCATACAATAGACTATTGTTCAATCATAAGAATGAATGACTGGGTGTGGTGTTATGTGCCTGTAGTCCCAGCACTTTGGGAGGCCTAGGCAGGAGGACTGCTTGAGCCTATGAGCTCTACACCAGCTTAGGCAACATAGCAAGACCTCTTGTCTACAAAAAAGCAAAAAGTTAGCCAGGCATGGTGATACATGCCTGTAGTCCTAGTTATTCAGAAGGTTGAGGAGAGAGGATCGCCTGAGCCCAGGAGGTCAAGGCATGATGAACCATGATTGTGTCACTGCACTCCAAGAGTGAGATCCTAACTCAAAAAAAAAGAATGCATGAAGGCTGGGCACAGTGGTATATCTGTAATCCCAGTTCTTTGGGAGGCTAAGGCAGGAGGATTGCTTGAGCCCAGGAGTTCAAGACTAGCCTAGGCAGCATAGTTAGACCTCATCTCTACAAAAACATCAAAATAATTAGCCAGGTGTGATGGAGCATGCCTACAGACCCAGCTACTCAGGAGGCTAAGGCAGAAGGATAGCCTCAACCAGGAGGATGAGACTACAGTGAGCCACAACAAAAAAAAGAAAAAAAAAAAAAAACCATTCTGACATGTTGCAACATCAAGTGAACCCTGAAAACATTAAGCTCTGAAAGAAGTCCAATATAAAAGGCTGCAACAGGCCCGGCTCAGTGGCTCAACCTGTAATCCCAGCACTTTGGGAGGCCAGAGCGAGTGGACTGCCTGAACCTGCGGGTTTGAGACTAGCCTGGGCAACTTGGCAAGACCTCGTTTCTACAATAAGTCAAAAATTAGCTGGGCGTAGTAGCGCACGCCTCCAGTTCCGGCTATTTAAAAGGCTGAGGCGGAAGGATCGCCAGAGCCCAGTAGGTCGACGCTGGGGTGGCTGTGAGCGTGCGTACCACTGCACTCCAGCCTGGGCAATGGAATGAGACTCCAACTCAAAAAAATAAAAAATAAGCCAGGCTCAGTGGCTCAGTCTGTAATCCCGCGCCTTGGGAGGCTGAGGTGGGTGGATTGCCTGAGCCTGTGGGTTCAAGACCTGCCTGGGCAACTTGGTGAGACCTCATCTCTACAATAAATCAAAAAATTAGCTGGGTGTGGTAGCGCGCGCCTGTAGTTCCAGCTACTTGGAAGGCTGAGGCGGAAGGATTGCCAGAGCCCAGCAGGTAGAGGCTGCGGTGGCGGGGAACGGCCACTGCACTCCAGTCTGGGCAACAGAGTGAGACTCCAACTCAAAAAAAATAAAATAAAATAAAAAATAAAAGGCTGCAACATCCAGGCACGGTGGCTCATGCCTATAATACTAGCACTTTGGGAGGCCGAGGTGAGAGGATTGCCTGAGCCCACAGGTTCGAGACCAGCCTGGGCAACTTGGCGAGACCTCATCTCTACAATCAATCAAAAAATTAGTCAGGCGTGATGGCATGTGCCTGTAGTTCCAGCTACGGGGAAGGCTGAGGCAGAAGGATCACCTGAGCCCAGCAGGTCGAGGCTGTAGTGGCCGTGAACAGGCCACTGCACTCCAGCCTGGGTGACAGAGTGAGACTCCAACTCAAAAAAAAGAAAGACCATACATAGAAGTCCACATACAGTATGCTTCCATTGAATGAAATATCCAGAATACACAGATCCATAGTCATAAAGCAGATTAGTGGTTGCCAGGGACTAGGAGGGGGATGAGAGGTGACTGCTAACGGGCACAAGGTTTCTTTTCAGGATGATTATATTCTGGTATTAGATAATGGTCTATCTTGTGAGTATATTAAAACCCTTGATGTGTACACGTTTTTGGCATATGAGTTATAAGTTAGTAAAGGTGCAGGTTTTTTTTCTTAAGTTCTATGGCTTCTGCCTCCTGATAGAGAGGGTGAAGTAGGCAGAAGGCACTGCATAGACAAGTATGAGTCAGTGAGTGAATGGTGGAAGAAACGCCAGGGTGAATGAAGGCGGTAATCGACCTTCTCTCATGTTTCACAGCTGTCACTCCCCTCCCAAGCACACACATATACACACATATGTAGAGTCCAAGGCTACTAGCACCATGTAGTTCCTCATAGTGAAGACATTACACATCAGGAACCACAAAGCCACCCCTTGCCCAGCTGGCCTGCGTTCACCTCCTGGTCCCCCAATCTCCTCCAGGGAAAGGATATCTGAATTGTGATTGGTGGTCTCATTGCCCTCTCCAACCAGACTTGGCACACACCTCTCATGTGGGTGTGTGCACAAAGGCAGGTGTCCTTCCTTGCTGTGCCAGGAGGGCCTGGTGTATGGCAAGCACTCAGTGACCTTGTGGGGAAGGAGAAAAGGAAGAGAAAGGAACCCTGGTCCACTTTGAGAGAGGGGAATTCACACCAACCTCAAGCTCATGCCTATGTGGAGATTTAGAGGCTGCAGAAGGCTCCAAATGTGTCACAGCCTCTAAGTCCTCCCCAAGATAGGGCCAAGACAGGGACATCGAGGGCCTAGGCAGACAGGCACTTAGGCCCAAGGTCATGGGCTGTGACCTCTCACACATTTGTCCAGCTCCCTGGCCTCCTAGCAAACCCCCGGACCCCTGTGGCTCACTGGTCTCCTGCAACATCTGAGTGAGGTCCTCCACCAACGCCACAACCTCCTCACTGCCGGTGCGCGGGGAACAAAGAGGTGACCCGGGCGCACACTGCAGAAATCCAGGACTTCCCGTACGAGGGGAGCACGGCTCAGGGAGAGCTGAGGAGCAAAGCAGACGGGCGTGAACCGGGAACAGCTTCAGGTCCAGGCATACTGGCCGAGAAAAGGCTACGGCTCAGCTACTTCCCGCATGCCAGACCCGCCTTGCGAACAAAGAACCCGAGGTGTGGCCACAGAGCTGACCTCAGGGCGGAACCGCTTGCGGAGCGGACCCCGCTCCCGCCGGACTCCACGTCCCAGAGGCCCCCGCGCCACCTTGTCCTCAGACTTGCCCGGGCGCCCATGGGAGGGACGGGGCTTCCCCGCCACGCCGCCACCCCCGGCATCCTGACGCCTCGAGCTGGCCTGCGCCAGGACCTACGCGGACGGGCCCCCTAGCGCAGAAACAACAACCGAACACCCTTGCACCGGGAACTTCCTGCCGCCCCGCAAGCCACTTCCGGTGCGTTGCCCGACCACTCTCGCCCCTCACGCGCGACCCCGCCCCCTGCATTCTGGCACACGCGTGAAGCAGCGGGGTTGCGGGGTGCGGGGAGGCCGGCGTTCGTGTTTCTATGGCAGCAGCCCGCGGCGCGGAAGTGGAAGGCGCGCGAGACAGCCCCGACCCCGAGGTTCTCTGGGAAACGTGGTCCCCGCTGGGTCTGAGGACCGGCCCGCGGGGTTTTAGGGCCGCATGTACCGGGAGCAGGCGGGCGCCCGGGCTCGGGCGGAGTC
>NW_007080466.1:49401-55942 GCF_000164805.1 Carlito syrichta | reverse complement strand
GGCCTGCCGAGTCGCCGCTCCGCCCACACCAATCCGCTGCTGCCCGCAGCACAGCCGCTGCGCCGTGCGGCCGCCCCCAAGCCACCTGACATGTTGGAACGTGCGGTTCCCTGGCTGGTTGTCAGAAGCGTCTGGGAGGACTGGACACCACTCCCCAGAAAGCCTTTTCTATCCTGTCCTGTCTTCTGTCCCAGGCTACGTAGAGGCACCTCCTTAGTCCCCATGGTAGCCCTCGGCTCTCAGAAGTGAACATCTGGACTGGCAGCTCCTGAAGCCAGTCTCCTTTCACCTGCCCTGGTCTCCCCAACACCTAGCACGTTGTAAGTACTCATAATTTATGCAATGAATTAACCCAGTGGGCAGGGTCCCAAGGAAAGCTCCTCCCTTTCTCCACAGTCCCTCTTGCCAGGAGAGTACTGGAAGGGCCTTGTCTGACCCTTTCCCCAGTAAGGCTGGGCCCTCTAGCCTCTTTCTGACCACCAGCCCCTGTGACGTGTTGATAGCAGGCGCAACACTGTGGGTGTTAGCCAGGAAGAAAGTGGCAGGAATCCTTTCTCCTAACTTTGTTTCTTGGCTCACAGACACACACATTGCAGGTACCTGAGTTCAAAGTCCATGAAGCCAGATACCCCTGTGGCTCATCCAGCTGGAGCGTGAAGAGAACATCTTCTCTTGCGGAGGATGTTTTGGTGGTTTGTCTGGTGTGTCTGCAGAGTCAAGTGGACACTTCAGGGTGCCTGTAATTATTGTTTAGGGGCAGGAAAACAGGCTAGAATGAGGGGAAATGACCACACTGTCCAGGGGGCATGTCCATTGGAGTCAGAGCTCTGAGTAGCCCTCGGGAGTGGATGGGGTTTCCCAAAGAGTGCTGTGACCCAGGAGACCATTAGAGTCACAGAAGGTTCAGATGCAGAAACTGGAAGGAAGCCAAGACAGACATGTCACAGAAGCCCAGGACAGAAAACATCACCAAACCAAGGAAAGGTCCCTGATATCAAAGGCCACAGTGGGGTGAGGACAAGGACCAACATGTGCCCATGGGTGCCCAAGGATCTCAGACAGCAGAAAGTATGGATGTAGAGTGGTCAAGACAGTGTAGAAAATGAGCAGTGAGATGCACAGTGCAGGGAACCCTCACCTAGTTTGCTGGGAAGTGTCACAGTAGAGCGGGGAACAAGAGGTCACAGCAAATGGGAGAGACTGGTCTGGGTCCTGGCCCTTCACCTCACACCCCTCAAGGGAGGCTGTCCTGGTAGGTCAATACAGTGCCTTCCTGGTACATCTGCATCATGGGTGGGTATTGCTGGGCCCTGCAGCTCACCCACAATCAAGGAACACTTCTTTCCTGTTCCTCAAACCTGGTGCTGTGTATGAGTCACTGCAGGAAGGTCCCAGTACATGAGATGTGATAACTTTGGGGAAGACTTTTTTATTATTTGTATTTTGTTTTATTGTATTTTGGAGTCAGGTTCTAACTCTGTCACCCAGGCTGGAGGGCAGTGGCACAATCATGGCTCAATGCAGCCTCAACTTCCTGGACTTAGGCAATCCCTCCACCTCTGCCTCCCCAGTTGCTAGGACTACAGGCATACACCACCAAGCTCATCTAATTTTTTTTTTAATTTAAGTGAATCTATTAAAGATACGTTGTGAAGGACACAATGGGCAGGACAGCAGCAAGAGTGTTTGCTGTCTGCTGCATGCCCGGCTATTTATTTTTTGCAGAGACAAGGTCTCATTGTTGCCAAGTCTGGTCTCGAAATCCAGGGCTCAAATATTCTTTCTGCCTCGGCCTCCCAAAGTGCTGGGATTACAGGTGTAAGCCACTGCAACTGGTCACCATGGGGGAGAAGAAACAGTGTCTGCCCTCCAGAAACAAAACTTCACCAGGCAGGGTTCATCTGAGGTCAAGTCCAACCCCAAAATCATGCAGAAGAGCTGCAGAAATCTGTCCTTCTAGGTCTGTGCCCTGGGCCACTCACCCATCCTCTGTATGCCACACCTGGGCAAATGCAGGCTTCCTACCGACCTCCCATTATCACAGGGCCTCCTAAGGATGCAGTCACTTCAGCCTGCCACCTCCTGTCTCGGTGTAACTCCCGGAGGTTGGCAAGGGCACTGTGGACAGCCCGGGATACCCGCAGGCTGCACTCCCGGTTAGGGTCATTCTCTACAAGGACCTGAAGGCCAGCAGCAAAGTGGCACAGAGCCTGGGCCAGTTGCTCATAGCTCAGCACCTCCTCACCAGCTGCCTCAGTCCCCATACCCTCTGTGATCTCTGTGAGCTCTGGCTCTGGTCTTTTAGAGGCCAGGCCTTTCCCTGCCTCCCAAGGCAGTCCAGAGCCACTGACCTCCCCATCCTCTGCATCCTGGGGGATGCTGCAGGGTAAGAGGTTCCCATGGGCCTGCAACAGACAAGCAACAATGGCCTCAGCCACATCCCCAAAGCCCGCGTGGCTGGCCAGCGCCATGATGCTATGGCGAAGCTTCGGCACAGCATCAGTCTCAGGGGCACCGGCCCGCACACACACAGGCCAGAGCTTCCTCCAGGTGCTGTTCATAATAGCAGGCTGCAGTTCAGCCCAGGTCTCGGCAGTGTTGGCCACGGCAGTCATGATGGTATAGCTGCGCCAGAATTCCCACGCAGAGGGCCGGTCATCACCAGCCATTTCCTGAAACAGCTGGCTGAGTGTGTGGCGCAGGTAATGGGCCTTGAAGGCAGCAATGATACCCTGGTTCATGGGCTGGAGTAGGGCTGAGGTGTTATTAGGCAGGAACTCAACACGTACATGGGCTGAGAGGTCACCCAGGTGGGTATGGTGGCAGAGTGCTCCATCCAGGAGCAGCAGGGCATGATGCGGGAGGCCTTGGTGGGCACAGTAGCTCTCCACAACAGGGCAGAAGCAGCCAGTGAACCACTCCTGGAAGATGCCAGGAGTTAGCCAGTCATTTCGGTTGGAGTGCCAGACCATGGGCAAGCTGGCCTTGGAGCAGCCCTTGAGGGCTTGCGGGTTCTCCAAGGGGTACACCAGTAGGGGCTTTAGCTTGAAGTCGCCAGCTGCGTTGCCACCAAGCAGCAGGGTCAGATGGTCTTTTGAGGCCTTGGGCGTGGGCCCAGCTGCCTCCTCCAGTGCCATCAGCATGCGCTCAGGCAGTCGCTTCCAGAACAGGCCAGTCTCGTCCACATTGAAGACTTGGCATGGTGAATAGGAGCCCTCCTCCAGGATGGTCCGTAACACCTGGGGGCACTAGGCAGCAGCTTGGGTATCAGCTATGGCCGGCTCATCCATCAGCAGCACATTGTAGCGTGCCTTGAAGCTGGCAAACCAGCTACTGCTGGCCCCAAAAGTGCTAGCCTGGGTACCATCACCCTGCTCTTGCTGCAGCCGTGCGAAAAGCTGGCATGCCTTGTCCTGGATGAGCAGTGTGCTGATAGGCAGGTTCTGCTGCCTCTGCTCCTCAATTCACGGGCTAGTGCAGACACTCTATGTGGCCCATCACCACACCCCGGCAACAGGTCAGCTGTGTGGCACTGACCGGAGTGGCCACCTGAGAATTGGCTCAGATCTTGTCCTTGTTGACACAAATGGAAGCAACAGTGGAGATGGCCAACCCCAGGGCCCGGGCAATCTGTGTCAGCTTCTCACCTTCCTCAAACTTCCGCAGCACTTCCAGCTTCATGTGCAGAGTGATGGACTTCCGATCTCGCTTGGCACTGTGGCAGAGGCCAATCTCACCAAGGAGCACCTTCCCTGACACCTGTGGGTAGGGGACCGTCTTCATTCCTCCTCCCTGAGCCATGCACCTCAATGAGCTCTCTTCCCCTGCCAAGTTCCAGCAGCTACCACTGTGCCCACAATGGCAGCCTCTTGCCTCTTCCTGTCATGTCTGCCTCTGCTTGCAAGAAGACACATGAGCCTGAATGTGTGAGCACATGCCTGGCCTCCCCATACTCTGACACCGAGCACCCGAATCTCCTGATCTCCATGCCATCCCCACACTTAGCCCCTTCTCTCTGCTGCTACAAACACTGCACACTCACTTCCCACTTTCTTTGTAGCTAGAGGACTGTGTCACTTAGTTTTGTTTTATAAGACCAAAAGAGAGGTCCACCAGGGGGACTTTGCTCTTTTCTACTAACAGTGGGAGCTATAGGAATCTCTAAACCACAAGGGGAAGCCAAGAGAGTCAAAAGACCCTGACCCACCTCCCAGACAAGATGAGCTGCCCATCTCCACACTTCTCACTCCAAGATAGGAAATATCTGTGTGGGAGGCTGAATTAGGGTACCGAAAAACATCCACAGCCTAATTCCAGGAACCTATAAGTAAATTACCTCACACAACAAAAGGAACCTTGTCAGTTAATAATCTCGAGGCTGGGAGTGGTGGCTCACCTGTAATCCCAGCATTTTGGGAGGCCAAGGCAGGAGGATTGCTTATACCCAGGAGTTTAAGACCAGCCTAGGCAACATAAGATCTTGTCTCTACATAAAAGCAAAAAATTAGTTGGATGTAGCAGTATGCACCTACAGTCCTAGCTATTTAGGAGGCTCAAACAGGAGGATCACTGGAGCCCAGGAGTTTGAGGCTGCAGTGAGCCATGATTGTGCCACTGCAGTCCAGCCTAGGCAAGAGAGTGAGACCCCAACTCAAAAAAACAAAATCTCAGATTATCCAGGGTTATTCAAGTGGCCTGTAATTATGATCAGTGGCCTGTGATTATAAGAGGAGGCAGAGGAAGATTTTACTCAGAAAAAGGTAATATGACCAGTGAAGCCCAGAACCTCCAGAAGTGAGACCCATTTCAGACTCTGACCTTCAGGACTCCAAGATAATAAAATTTGTGTTTTGTTTTGTTTTGAGTTGAAGTTTCACTCTGTCACCCAGGCTGGCGTGTAGTGGTACTCTCATGGCCACCGCAGCCTCAACCTGCCAGGCTCAGGCGATCCTTCCGCCTCAGCCTTCCAAATAGTTGGAACTACAGGCATGCGCCACCACACGAGGCCAATTATTTATTTATTTATTGTAGAGATGAGGTCTCAAGTTGCCCAGGCTGGTCTCGAACCCATGGGCTCAGGCAGTCCTCTCGTCTTCAACTCCCAAAGTGCTGGGATTACACACCCAGCCAATTTGTGTTGTTTTCCGCCACTAAATTTGTAGTTGTTTGTTACAGTGGACTAACATAAGAGAACCTCCCTAATTGGTGCCACCACCATGGAATGAATACCCAGGGATCTAAGAGTATCACATCAAGAAAGATTCAGAAAAACCTGTCAGATCCTGTCCCTTCTCTGCTGGAGCCCTCTCGGGCCTCTCACCTCTCTCTGAGTAAAAGCCACCCTCCTCACCAGCTTCCTTGCAGTCCTCCAAAGCTGTTTCCTCTCTTTTACTCACGCCTGTCCACATCCTCTGGGCAGAGCAAGAATACTCCTGACTGGGGGTGCAGAGCAGGCCTCTTCCCTATTACATCCATAGCTTGTCCCATCACCTTCTGCAGTTTCTGTTCAAATGTAGACTTATCAAAGAGGCCCTCCCCAACTGTATTTGCTTGTTTGTTTTTGAGCAGAGGTCTCACACTGTTGCCCAGGCTAAAGTGCAGTGGCACGCTCATGGTTCACCACAGCCCTGACCTCCTGGGCTCAGGCAATTCTTCCACTTCAGCCTCCCGAATAGCTGAGCCCACAGGCACGTGCCACCACACCCAGCTAATCTTTTTATTTTTTAGAGAGGAGGTCTTGCTATGTTGCCTATGCTGGTCTCAAACTCCTGGGCTCAAGTAGTTCACCTGCCTCTGCCTCCCAAAGTACTGGGATTACAGGCATCTGGCCAGTATTTGTGTGTCTGTCACATGCTGCCTGAGGGCAAAAGCTTAGTCAACTGCCGCTCACATTGTGTCCCCCAGCAGTCCCTGGCACTTAGCAGGCACCCAGCAGTCATCTGAGTAAATTATTAAATGAAGTACAGCGATGGGAGGCAAGCTGTTCAGCTTGACCCTTTTTTAATTTTGAACCACGTAAATGTAGCACCTGATCAAAACAGTAGAATTTGTTTAAAGGTGCACTGGTGAAAAGCGGAACAAATGCCTGACGGATCAGGGTTTGCAGCGCACCTACCGCACCTAGGATGAGTACTTCCAGGGGCCATGCGAATGCCTCGAAACAAGGTGGCACAGCCCACAGGGCCCTCCTTAGCTGGGAAGGCAGAAAAGGCGAGTGGGCACGGAAGGCCCGAAATTCTGGACCATTTACGCGTCCATCCCGCTCTCGGCCACAATCATGCCTTGGACAGGCAGCCCCAAGTCCGCCCACTGCCCGAAATCTGGGGAGAAGGCAGGGTTCGTGCCTCAAGACGCCGGAGGGGAGGAGGAAACCGAACAGCGCGCGCTGTGACCGCGGAGGCCCGCCAGGGCATCTTAGGCCCGGATGCGCTGGATCCGCGGTGTCCCAAACCCACCAGCTCGAAGCTCGGAGGGGAAAGCCCTTGGACCCAGGCGGGGACCAGAACTGGGTCAGCAACTGCCACGGTGGGAACCGGTGGGG
>NW_007080466.1:48007-49315 GCF_000164805.1 Carlito syrichta | reverse complement strand
GCCCTCACCTGCAGGCCACGAGGCGAGCCGGCGGGGCTTCGGCCCTTCCCCACGGCCCGTCTCTCCGCTCCGTTCCCCGGGGGAGGACGAGCCCAGCCTCCGCTGCTGACGGAGGGGAAGGCGACGGCCTGGCGGCGACGCGTGAGCCAGCACCCCGGGGCCCCCGGGAAATGTAGTTCGGTGCCAAGGCGGCCGCGCACCGAGTCCGCGCTATGCCCGAGCCTGTTTCTGCCCGGGGGTGGCATTCTCGACGCCCAGTCCCTTGGTATCACCGTCATCGTCCCTTCCTCCTTCCCTCTCTGACTCAGGGTCACCGTCTGCTCTTTTTCCCTGTAAGTCCCCCAGCCAGGAGACTTGTTCCCATCAGACAGCCAAACTGTAGTGTCAACAAGTTAAAATCCATCCAGAAGCTCGTGTCAAAGATGTATCCCCCTCACTGAGAAAACCAGTAGGATGGCACAGGTGGCTCCAGGAAGATCGGAAAGAATGAATGAAATAAAGGTGCCAAGACGGGAGCAAAACTGCTTAGTGGCCGGCGCAGTGGCTCAACTCCTGTCATCCCAGCACTTTGTGGGAGGAAGGCGAGAGGATTGCCTGAGCCTGGGGGTTCAAGGCCAGCCTGGGCAACTTGGTGAGACCTCGTCTCTACAATAAATTAAAAAATTAGGTGGACGTGACGCAGGCCTGTAGTTCCAACTACTTGGAAGGCTGAAGCGGAAGGATCACCTGAGCACAACAGGTTGAGGCTGCAGTGGCCGTGAGCGTGCCACGGCACTCCAACCTGGGCGACAGAGTGAGACTCAAAAACAGAATTGTTTTGCTTAGGGAGTCAGATGACCCGAAGCAGTCTTGATAGACAATGCAAAAGAACTCAGAGAGGGCCCCCAGTCATCTTTTTGTCTTATTGTCAAGTGTTAGATACATTTTCCTGAATCGCCTCCCTCCAACTCTCCCTGTCTCTCTTATTGCAGTCTGTCATCTTTCTCCGAGTCTTTGAAAACTGTCAGTCCATCTTCCTATATCTCCAACTTCTGTCCCGTCTCTCTTCTTGCCTCTGTACTGCTGTCTAATCTTCCATTTTCCTCTTTGTCTCTGTCTTCTCGCCTTTCATTTCCATCTCTTCCTAATCTGTTTCCTGCCTGAGACCAGCTCCAGCCGGGTTCAGGGTACCCCAAAGGCAGAGACGGCATCGGCGATTGGGGGGAAGAAGAAAGAGAAAGAGAGAGAGAGAGAGAGAGAAAGAAAGAGACTGGACTCCAGTCTAGTGCAGAAGCCATTTAATGGGAATTACAACTGGTCTTTTATACA
>NW_007080466.1:34935-47878 GCF_000164805.1 Carlito syrichta | reverse complement strand
AAGATCATGACCCTGAAGCCTGTCACCAATACTAAGGCTCTTAGATGTGACCCGAGTTTGAATTATAAGTTGTGTGAAAGCCAAAACTGCAGTTTGTGGAAGAATGGGAACAATGAGCTTCTAAAGTTAGCTTGTGTTCATCCTGGTCTCAGAGTTTTTATGTTTTGAGTTCACAGGAGCTTAATCTGGTTAGTGCTGAGTAGAAAGGGTGAGGAAATGGGGTCAATAGCTCCCGAACACATCCTAGTGGTCTTGGAGTCAACGGCCCTTCCTGATCCCTAACGCTCAGTGGGCCTCCGTGGCCAGCTCCCAACATCTCCCCTTTTTTTATTTTTTATCACGAAACCATGAAACTCCGTATTGCTCTTCTTTAGCACTCTGAAGATGATTGGGAGTAAACACAGCAACAAAAGAATCACTGCTCCACAAATTCCCACATTGATGAGTATAGACATTAATGATTTTTGATTAGCAAATGATGCCTAAATTTCTTGATGTAATTTAGTAAGGTCTATACTCAGGTCTGAATGGTTCCAAATTCCAAGTTACTTTGTCCCAAGTATGGACAGATTTAAACTCAGAGTGACATTGGAGAGCCAATTGTATTTTTCTTTTTTTTTTTTTTTCTGAGTTGGAGTCTCACTCGGTCGCCCAGACTGGAGTGCAGTGGCTGCTTCTGGCCACCGCAGCCTCGACCTGCTGGGCTCCAGCGATCCTTCCGCCTCAGCCTTCCAAGTAGCCGGAATTACAGGCATGCGCTACCATGCCCAGCTGATTTTTTGATTTATTGTAGAGATGAGGTCTCGCTGTCCAGGCGGGTCTCGAACCCACAGGCTCAGGCAATCCACTCACCTCAGCCTCCCAAAGGCACGGGATTACAGGCGCCAATTTTATTTTTAAGGTCACAAGTTCTTGCCCTACTGCTAAAACATTAACCTTGCTTTCTAACTTCTGGTCTATGATTTCCTGAATAGCTACGGCAATAGAAATGTTTTTAGATAGCCGATCAGCAAACGTAGCTGTATGAACTTCCTCAGGTAATGCTACAGCTGAAAAGTAGCTATTAAGGCTGTAACTCCAAAAATCTTTTCCAACAGTGTTTTTAAACCATATTCACAAGAGGCTGTCTGAGAACAACAAATTCGTTATAAGAAACATCAGTTAAACAATTAGTTAATACACTTGTTTACAAGACAAATTATAAACATTATTTTGATGTTTTATGGTCAATGTTAACACTGGAGGTACCCATTCATTAATATGCCATCTAGCAGAGATGGGATTTTCTCCATCTAATCTTGAAGTATGAGGTCAAGTTTTACATGGGGTAAAAAATAGTCCACTTTAGAGTCATAAATACAGTCTCTCCATATTGGATATCCCGAATCTTGTGAAATGATTAGCCAGTCCTTCTCAGTGTTCTTAGAAACAAATGGGAGGTGAACAAGAGCTTCCTTCATAAGTCCTTTGTCCGAGCCACCCGCTTGAGAAGAGACATGTGGGTGGAAAAAAGGGGGGTGAGAAGTCTGGAGGCTGGGGTTAGGTGCCGTGGCCTTTGGCACCCGCCCCTTCTCCGAAGGTAAAAAAGAAAGGCTGAAAGTCAGAGCTAGGCACCACAGCCGTAGACGCCTGCCCTTCCTTCCCAGATAAAGGCGAAGGGACTCACAGAACAGATTACAAAATACAAGAGTAGTAGGGAAAGCAGGAATTGGAGTTATAGGAGGAATAGGAGAGAACAAAGGAAGTGAAAACCCTTATTTTGTTTACGTTTTTAGCATGTTGTGAAGTTACCATATCTCCTGCTTCTGCCAGAAATTCTATTTGCTCCCATGCTGGTAATTGGGAACGACGGACGCTGAAAACGTTGTTATAGTTTTTAGACAGCATCTGATAGTGTGTTGTCTTGATTTTGGGATAATCTGAGAGGGAAGTTTTTGTTCTGCAATGAAAGTTCTCTCATCTGGTGTGTTAGTGTTCCTCCTTCCTCTGGCTGGCAGGGTGGATGGTGCAAGTCTTGTTTAGCCAAGTGTTGCAAATCCTGTTCTGCATGTAACGGTTGGTAGGCATTGCTCCATGTCTATTCCTTTGAGTCTACAGGGTCCATGCCACCCATCTCAGTCTTCAGGTTAGCGGGGGCATTTCAAATAAATCAATCAGGAATCCAAACAGAAGTTGACGTATCCTGTGAGCAACCGGAGATGGCAGCCCAGGCTGCAATGCACCCATAGCCTCCATGGTGGCATTAATGGCTCTTAGATCCTGTAAAAGTCTCCATTTTCCAGATTTCTTTTTTATAACAAATATAGGAGTATTCCAAGGACTGGTAGAAGGCTCTATATGGCCAGCCTCCAACTGCTGTTGAACTAATTCTCTTGCTGCCTTAAGTTTCTCTGAGGGCATGGGCCATTGTTCCACCCAAACTGGTTTATCATCTTTCCAGGTAATGTGATCAGCAGCCTCAGGAACAATAGCCCCTAAGGCAATATTTGAAAAGCCAATACCAGACTGGTCTTTCCTCTCTACAACCTGAACAGGTCCTTTTATGCCCTGTCTGTTCCTTCCAAGCCCCTTTAAGGGATCGCATCCTATTTGTAGCGTTTGCGCTGACACCTTGTCATCTGGACTATACAGAAGCATGCCCATTTGAGCAAGAATATCGCGTCCCCAAAGTGTAATGGGGATGGAAGGAATGATGTAGGGACAAAAGGTTCCTGAAGTTTCGTTATCTATCCAATTTAAGATTTGAGAACTTTTGGCTACAGAGGGCACTTGACCAATACCAGTGAGTCCTGATGGGGCTACTTGTGTTGGCCAGGAAGACGGCCAGTCTTTCCCAGCAATTCAAGAAACATCAGCCCCTGTATCTAGCAGACCTTTAATTTTAACTCCCTGAATATATAAATCTTTTAGAGGTCTGGAGTTAGTAATTTCCTGAACCCAGAAAGCAAAATTGCTTGAGCCAAATCCAGAGTCACCCCTGGGCTTATTGGTTACAGACTTGCCCATGCTATGATAGGGTAAGAGTAGTAACTGAGCTATTCTTTGACCTTCATAAAATTGTACGGTTTTGCTAGGGGGAACAACAAGTACCTGGATTTCCTCTGTGTAGTCAGAATCCATCACTCCAGGAATCACAGAAACTCCTTGTAGAGACAAGGAACTTCTTCCTAATATTATACCCACTATTCCATCCAGGAGAGGGTTCTTCACTCCCGTTGGAATTGGGGTAACTGGAACATCTGGAGTTAATATTGTTGTGGTGGAGGAACAGAGGTCCGGTCCTGTACTCCCTGGGGTGGCTCTGATGAGTTCTGAGATGGGACAAAGGTAACAAATGGGTTCATGCTGGAGGCTGCCCCTATTGTTATTTGGGGCCGGGGCTGGCCCCTCTGCCCATTTCCCGGAATCGGTACCGTAGATCATTGTTTAGTTAACAGAGTGCCATTTTTATGAAATTTGGATTTGCAATCCCTAACCCAATGAAATCCTTTCTGACACCTAGGACACAGAGACTTTGGTCGAGAGCTCTCATTAGGCTATTGCATCGGGGCTTCCTGCAACCCTTGTTTAGCTGGGCAGTCCCTACTAATATGGCCAGGCTGCCCACAGTTATAACAAGTTAAAACCAAGCTGGTTTTCTTTTTTATTGTTACCATTTTGCATTCCCTGCACAAATTGTGCATAAGTTTCTTCCTTCAAGGCGGCGGCTATTGCCATACCCTGCATAACGGCCAGGTTAATATCAGCACACTGCCTGATATAATCAGTTAATTGTCCTGTTCTTCTAATCAGTCTAATCAAAGCTTGGCAAGTACTGTTAGCATTCTCAAAAGCCAACTGTTTAATAAGGAAATCTGCTGCTTCTGCATTAGAGATTACTCTATTTACTGCTGTTGTAAGTCTAGAGAGAAACTCCTCATAAGTTTCATCTGTTTTCTGCTTAAGATCAGATAGTGAGGTAGTCTGAGTAGAATTAACAGGTAACTTCTTCCAAGCCTTACTTGCACAAGAATTTACCTGGAGTAAAACTTCCTTGGGTAAAATTAGTTGACTGTCAACTGACTCATATAATCCTTTTCCCAACAACATATTGCTAGAAATATGAAACTGATTTGGACCCCTCTGCTGGTTAACAGCCCTCTGGATCCTTACTTGATCTTCAAATTCAGTTTCCCATAGTAAATAGGCTCCTCCTGACAAACAGCTTTTAGCAAGTTGTCGCCAATCTTGTGGTGTCATCCACCGAGTGGCAAATTGTTCCATAATAGTAATAGTATAAGGAGCCGTAGGACCATACCGAGTACAAGTCTCTTTAAGTTCCTTAATTAATTTATATGGTAGTGGCTCCCAGTGAGGTGCCTCATTTACTGTGCCTTCTTCCATATAAATTACTGGAAAGCAAGAAGACAAGGTAAAATCTGCCTCTTTCTCAACCTTTTTTCTGGCTCCCTGCATACCTACATTAGCTGGAGACACATACCCAGGTGTGAATTTCGGTGTTTTCACCTTATTTCTAGTAAAGGGTATGGGAGGAGGTACCTTGGCAACATTATCAGGATTTTTTCACTTATGATACCCAATCACTTCCTCCTCCAACTCCATTTCCTCCTCAGGGAAAAATTCATCATCTAAAGGAGGCACCGAGGCTACGGCCAGCAGGGGAGTGTCTTTATTTTTGGCCGGAATTTTAGAGAAATTGTGCTGTGGATTTAAAGCACATCGGATAATATTCCATAAAGCTAAGGCATACAAAATGCAAAAGGCGATTTGGTTCCTTTATCAGACAATATATTCAAAATACTAGTAGACATGTTCCTTTCTTTAGATTCACTCTGGCCCATGATTCTATCACGGCTCTTAAACTGCTCACCCTTCCTTGCTCTGCCTGTCTCTACAGAGGGGTCCATGGCACCCTGGGTGAGGTCCTATCCGTCCCAAAAAAGAAAAAGAAAGCTTACCTTGAGGTCCCATGTTCAGGCGCCACTTGCCTGGTCCAGCCGGGTTCAGGGTACCCCAAAGGTGGAGACGGCGTTGGCGATTGGGGGGAAGAAAGAGAGAGAGAGAGAGGGGGGGGGGGGGAAGAAAGAGAGAGAGAGAGAGAGAGAGAGAGAGAGAGAAAGAAAGAAAGAAAGAGAGAGAGAGACTGGACTCCAGTCTAGTGCAGAAGCCGTTTAATGGGAATTACAACTAGTCTTTTATACACAGTCGGGTGTGTGAGGAGCATTCCCCACCCACCGGATGTTCTTTCAGGTATAATCCCATAACCTAATCGATGAAACCTTAATCCATTTATTCAACTTCAATAAATCCCAAGATCATGACCCAGAAGCCTGTGACCAATACTAAGGCTCTTAGATGTGACCCGAGTTTGAAGTATAAGTTGTGTGAAAGCCAAAACTGCAGTTTGTGGAAGAATGGGAGCAATGAGCTTCTAAAGTTAGCTTGTGTTCATCCCGGTCTCAGAGTTTTTATGTTTTGAATTCACAGGAGCTTAATCTGGTTAGTGCTGAGTAGAAAGGGGGAGGAAATGGGATCAATAGCTCCCAAACACATCCTGGTGGTCTCGGGGTCAACGGCCCTTCCTGATCCCTAACGCTCAGTGGGCCTCGGTGGCTGACTCCCAACAGTTCCCCTCTTTTTTTTGAACCCTACCTAACTGTTCTGACATAACTGTCTCCCCAGTCCTGGCTCTTTGGACCGCTTATTCCTCTTTTACTTGGGCCTGTGTCTCTGTGTTGTCACTTACTTTCACTGTCTCTTCACATCGAGCCTCTGCCCTCCCAGTCTATGGGTCTCTCTGTCTGTCTCTGTCTCTGCCCCTCCCTCTGCCCGCCCTCCTGCTGTCGCTCCTCTCTCCTTGCCCTTAAGTTTCTATGCCGCGCTGTCTCTGCTTCTCTTCACTGTCTCTGGGCATCTCTCTGCCCCAGTCTCTTTCCCGTTTCCCCCATCGCATTTCAAACATCCACTGGTTCCCCAGGTGGCCCTGGCGACGTCCGAGTCGATTACCCGGTTACCATGGAGACGCTCAGGCCCGCCCAGCGCCCGGGATCACGCGTGGAACGTCATCGCGCGGCCGTACGCTGGGAAGACACTGCTAACTACATCACCTAGAATGCATCGGGCCGCGCCGTTCTTCGTGTTGCCGGCCGGGGAGCGCAGAGGCTGCCCCTTCCTAAGCCCGGAGTTGCCGTGGAGACGGGGGCAGCCCGGCGGCGTCCTAGTGCGGGCCGTGATTGGTGCAGAACCCTGCCAATCCCGGGAAGGCCCGTGGAGAAGCGAGGAAAACGTGGTGGGGGGCATGCGCGGTCTGGGAGGCGGTCCTGTCATCCATTGCCTCCGAGAGGCCTGTACTTCACGAGGCTGGGAGCATGGGAAGAGGCGGCCTGGAGCGCGTCCTTATCACTGCGACCCCCGCTGCTCCCAGGAAACGGGAGGAAGGAGGATAGAAACGACTGCGAAAGTGGGGGAGGGCCAGGAGGCGCGCGAGCTCGTGCGCGGAGCATCCTGGGAGACGTAGTTCGGCGGGGAGGGGAGGTCTACGAGTGCGCAAGCTCAGGAGCGCGGAGCGGCCCGCTGAACGCGGAGGTGAGGGCGGGGGCCTCTCGTCGGGGAAGGCTTGGGCTGGGACAGGGGCGGAGGCTGTGGACTCGGGGGTTTTGGCTGCCCGGCGAGGCTGGGGGCACCGGGCGAGGCTCCGGGCATTCCCTGCAGGAAGGCCCTGCGCTGTCACGCGAGGTTCGTCAGTCACCGCTCGTTGCCACGACGACAGCCTTTGGGAGCCCCGCCCCGGTTGCCATGGTAGCTCCAGGATCTGCCTTGGCGCCCTAGAACGGAAGTTGCCCACCTGCATTTCTGGGAAATGTATTTCAGGAACCTCACTCGGATCCCGTTTGAGGACCCGCCGGCCTGGCTGTAATTCAGGTTTCTCCCAGGGTTTCGGGTTGACTTGGAACCCTGAGGAGCAGAGGTTTGGCCCACAGGATCAGGCGGTCCTTGAAATCGATGCTACCCGCAGGGGGATGATTCTGCAGTGCCACCCCCTTAATAAACTCAGATTCCTTCACAAAGCCCCAGCTACAGAAGCGATGCGAGCTGGAGGTCAGCCCCATTTGCAAATGGGAAAACAGGCTCACAGGGTACAGCGACCTGGAAATGGATGGACAGAATCTCGAATCTTCCTTGCAGGCTCCTGTTCCAGTAGTCTTGGGGCCTTTGCAGGCCTCCCCTCGCCCTACCTGGAAGCTCCTCATCACTTCCTAGCCCCACCTAAATCAGGAAGCTGAGAAGATAGGGCATTGCATGGTGGGACAAGTTGGACTCAGGGGATGGGACTGAGTAGGGCGCGGGTGCTGCTTGGGAACTAGGCTGCACAGGTGACTTTGCTCAATTTGAGAAGAGGGACTAGGTGGAGGGAGACTGCCCTCTGGAACCAGGCTGAAAAGAGGACGGTGGGACCGAGTGAGGGGCCAAATCTGAGCGACTGGGTGGGAGAGTGGACAGTGAAGTGAAGGGCTGGCCCTGGAATAGGGAGGAGCGGGCAGCAGTGGTGCTGATGCCCAGGCCATGAGCGGTATAAAGACCATCCACCTAGTAAAGGTAGAACTGGGCAGGGCTGAGGTTGACCGTGTAGAAGGGAAAGATTAGGGGAGGCCTGAGAAACAGCCTGTATTTGGAGCAGGATGTCTGTATCAGAGAGTATGCATGGGCCCAGCTAGATAAAAGGCCATGGCCACGAGTGACTCAGCAAGGGCTTCCAGGCCCATGAGTCCATGGGGTACTGTTGCCTCAGTTTCCTCATCTGCCTTCCATACGGGGTAGGTCTGAAGACCAAACAGTACAGCATATAGCAGATACTCAATAAGCATTTGCTGTCACAGTTTACTCTTACTGCAGCAGCCTCATCCTATTCCTTCCCCAGGGGCAGACACTAGCCACGGAGACCAGAGCTGCCACCCCCAATGAGGCCTGCTGTGCTGGGCTCCCCAGGCCACACACCCCCAGAAAATGAGGGGCCTATCATGGTGAAGCTGGAGGACTCTGAGGAAGAGGGTGAAGCTGCCCCATGGGACCCAGGCCCTGAGGCTGCACGCCTGCGCTTCCGGGGCTTCTGTTATGAGGAGGCAGCAGGACCCCAAGAGGCCCTGGCCCAGCTCCGAGAGCTGTGTCGCCAGTGGCTGCGGCCAGAGGTGTGCTCCAAGGAGCAAATGCTGGAGCTCTTGGTGCTGGAGCAGTTCCTGGGTGCACTGCCCCTCGAGATCCAAGCCCATGTGCAGCGGCAGCAACCAGGCAGCCCTGAGGAGGCTGCTGCCCTGGTAGACCAGCTGCGCCAAGAGCTGGGCGGGCCTCGGAGATGGGTGAGTCTGTGGCCCTGAAGGGAGGGTCAGGACTGGAGCATTGTCCAGTTCTGCCCCACCCTGAGTGGCACGATGCTTGGTCAGACACACATCCTCCCACATGGTACAAAAGTGGCCGACTGCAACAGAGGCCCTATGCAAAGCTGCCCAGGGCAGAGGGGATCCAGTTGCCTTGCCAGCTCATTCCTGAATCACCTGGAGCACATGGACACAAGGGCTGCAGGGTAGAGGAAGACAGGGAGGGTGCTGAGCAGCCTGGGGTGTCAGCAGCAGGAGAGGGGCTGCAAGTGGTTCCTTCACTCCTTGCATAGGGCCTAGGGGGAGGTGGGTCCTTAGAGGATCTAGTCAGAAGATGTTTAACAGGCAGACCCCTGGGGTCCTGCAGTGGGATGGGTGCAATGGACCCTAGATTGCACCCAGTCTCCCTCTCTGCTTGGGCTTCTGATGGTGGGGGCACCTCCCCAGGTCACAGTCCAGGTGCAGGGCCGGGAGGTCCTATCAGAGAAGATGGAACCTTCTGGCTTCCAGCCCCTACCTCAAACTGAACTTCAAACTCCAGAGCCTGGGCCAGAGACACCTCCTGGGACCATGCAGGAATCACCGCTGGGCCTTCAAGTGAAAGAGGAGCCCAAGGTTACAGAGGAACCAGGTGAGGGCAGGCAGGGGAAGCAAGGCCTCAAGCTTGGTTGGATGAACTGGGGGCCTGCCCTGAGCAGTCAGTCTGGAATTCACTGGGTCAAGTTTCTGCTAGATGGAAGGGTCCCACATGCCAGCTGCCCCCACATCCCACCCAGTCCGGCCTTGCCTCAGGCCCAGCCAGTGCTATCACTGCCCCTTATGTACCAGGCATGACTGTCATAGCCCTCTGCATGGAGGCAGCTACTGGGGATTCCCTGTGTGGGAGGCATGTGGAGTTCACTCCCCAAGCAGATCCACTGGGGGCTATCTACTGGTCACTGGGGAATCGACAGCAGGTAGGGGGGGCACAGCTGAGGGAGGACCCCACAGTGTTGGGACATGTCCCCCGTTTACCTCCCAGGCAAGGCACCTGAATTTGCCCACATCCCGCCACTCTTTTGTGGACCCTTGTACAGCTCCACTGACAATCCTGTCCCAGAGCTCACAGAGGGCCCGGGGTGCAGACTTGGGCCCACCTCATCCCACTGCAGCTCAACAGTGCCCTGCTTCACCCAGCCCCCAAGCTGGGCCCACAGCTGTCCTGTGCTGCAGTTGCTCATCCAATCCCACACCCAGACCTCCCCCCTGCTGGGATGCTGGCATCTGGCATACCACTGAGCAGGGCAGTGGGTGGGAACTCCCTTAGGTTGCCTGACCCCTCTCTTCCTCTCTAGAGCCCCTGGAATCTGGTCCTCTAGCTGCCACTGAGGAATCTGCACCCCCCCTCCTGCCTGAAGAGGCCCAGGTGAGCCCTGCATAGGCCTTGCCCTCCTTCCTGCCCTGGGAGCTTTCATGGGTGGTGTTAGGTAGGCCCCTCTGTGAGCTCAGCTGAACACAAATGAGTGGTGACCACTGTGGTTTCAGGACTGTGGGACGGTTCTGGACCAAGCCTTTCCCCACAGCAAGACTGGGCCTGAGGGGCCCTCGTGGAGGGAGTACCCCCAGCCCCTGTGGCATGAAGAAGCTGGGGGCATCTTCTCTCCAGGTAAGTGAGAATGGGGCATGGTGGGGCTAAGCCCTCTGCATGAACAGCACCACGGCTGCCAATCCTGCTCCTGACCTTACCCAGGAAGCCCTACTGTTCTAGCATCTCAGACTGCCCCTTCCCTAGACCATCCCCTGCAATGATCTGCCCTCAAAAGCCAAACCCACCAATGGCCCCATGGCCCCTCTAGCTTATGCTGTCAACCTCAGTAAAAGTTCCTGAGAGCAGGACCAGTGTTCTCCACACCCACATCCTCTCCCAATTCTGGACTCTTGGATGGCTCCCAGACTCTGGGCTTGCATCCTTATGGTTGGGCATTGGGGCAGGGAGGGGAATCTGGCAAGGACAGAAGGTCAGTAGACAGGGCAGGTGGGCAGAGGGACAAGCAAAGACAGACCTGTCTGATCACCCAGGTACCACAGGCCAAAGGCTCCGCTGTCCTCATCTGCCTCCATCCAAACTCCTCCCACACCCCATCTTCTATTTCTCCCTGTTCCCCAGACCGAGGGTCTCCTGTTTCTTGGTTCACTCCCTGGTTTGGGTAGAGCTTTCTGTGAGTTCTGGTGTGAGAGGTAAAATTCTGAGATGTCACATATCTGAAACACATTTATCTATCCTTCAATATTAGATTGAAGTTTGGCTGGAAGGATTATTTTTGTTAACTCAATCACAGGTCTTTTTTAAAAATCACTGTTGTTGGTGATCCCTTTCAATTTGAAATTTGCCATGAAATTTTTCTTCGCTTTCCTTCCCCTCTTCTCTGTTTCTTTGTTGCCTAACTCTTGGCTATCAGCCTCTGGGACAGATCCTCTAATATTCTTATCTTTTCATTCTAATTTTCCATCTCTTTGTCTTTCTACTTTATTTTCCAGGAAATGTTCTCACTTGTATCTTTCAGACCTTCTGTTAAGATTTTTCATTTCTAGCCGGGCATGGTGGCTCATGCCTGTAATCCCAGCACTTTCAGAGATAGTTGCGAGAGGATTGCCTGAGTCCAGGGGTTCGAGACCAGCCTACTTGGTGAGACCTCACCTTTACAATAAATCAAAAAAAGCCGGGCTCAGTGGCTCAACCTGTAATCCCATGCCTTTGGGAGGCTGAGGTGAGTGCATTGCCTGAGCCCGCAGGTTCGAGACTCGCTTGGGCAGCGAGACCTCATCTCTACAATAAATCAAACAAATCAGCCAGGCGTGGTAGCGCATGCCTGTAATTCCGGCTACTCGGAAGGCTGAGGCGGAAGAATCACCGGAGCACAGCAGTTCGAGGCTGCGGTGGCCAGGAGCGGCCACTGCACTCCAGTCTGGGCGACAGAGTGAGACTCCAACTCAAAAAAAGAAGAAGAAACAGATTATATTCTCTGACCACAATGCGGAGAGAGGGGGAGAAAACCACTAAAAAACAAAAACAAATGAAATGGAATCAAAGTCCATATGTCCCTGGGAACCTCTGGATCAAACTGTACCTGAAGTCAACGCTACTTTGGACTTTTTGGTTATTTCCACTGGACACCCTCTGCCCTTCCTTTTTTAAACCAAGTTCTCTGATACCTGCCACACAAACATCCTAATATCAACATCTGAAAATTTTATACTCAGTCTAGTTATAAATCAAGTGTGAAGAAAGAATAAAGATGTTTTCAGACCAAGTGTAGGTCTCATGCAGCCTTTCTCAGGCAGCTTTATACTTACAGATGAGTAACAGCAGGGGCTGAAACACAGTGGATTGAACCCAGGAGAATGACAGACGGAAAGTCCCAGAATGCAGCTGTGCGGCAAACCCAGGAAACAATCAGTCTCAGGGAACTAGGTATCCAGGAAGGAAGTATCTTGGAAAAGGAGGCTTTGTACGTTGGATAGTGTTCTCTGGAGAATGGAAAACACTTAAGGATGCAATAAAGCCAACCAGGCCAGAAAAAATAAGCAACTAGAAGCTCCAGGCGAAACGAGAAAAAGACGTGTAAACAAGCACATTTCTTGGATCTGCAGTGAATGATATTCACATGGTCACAGTAACCTAAACACTTTATTGAGTGTCAGCTTTTGGGATCAGAGCACTGACACAGCGCAGATGAATGTACTATTTCAGAGCAGAATACCAATAGCCTCAACCTTGACAAAGTCGAAGCTGTCAGGTAGAGACAGCACAAATGGGAAGAATAAAGAGAAAACGGCAAAAGGAGGAAGCCCCAGACTCGCACCTTTTGTTAGTAACCAACAAAGTAAAACTGGGAAAAGCAACCAATAATGGTAAAAGAGAGAAAACTGCGTGGAAGATAGGACAGGAGTGAGCTAAGTCCTTAAAACATAAATTTTTATGTTTTCCCTTTTCAGACGATGGACACTTGGGTTGTTCCTAGCTTTTGGCTATGAATAACAGTAATGTGAATGTTCACGTAAAAGTTTGTGTCTGGACATATGTTTTCATTTCTTTTAGGTATATGACAAAGAATAGATTCACCAGGTTTAATGATAACCCTATATTTAACTTTTTGAGAAACTGCCAGAATTTCTTTCACAGTGGCCACATTATTTTCCCTTCCCAACAGCGGTGCAAGAAGGTCCCAACTTCTCCACATCCTCTCCAGCACATGTTATTGTCTGACATTTTGATTTTAGACAAGTGGGTATGAAAGTGGAATCTCCTTGCAGTTTGGATTGTATTTCCCTGATGGCTCAGTGATGATCTTTTCAGGTGCTTATTGGCCGTTTGCATGTCTTCTCTGAAAAAAGATATCTATTTGGATACTTTGCCCATTTTTGAATTGGGTTGTCTTTTTATTATTGAGTTGTAACTGTTCTTTAAATATTCTAGATATAAGTCCCTTATCAGATATATAATTTGTGAGTTTCTCCCATTCTGTGGGTTGTCTTTTCTCTTTCTTTCTTTCTTTCTTTCTTTCTTTCTTTCTTTCTTTCTTTCTTTCTTT